>NW_026652278.1:5116002-5217278 GCF_009828535.3 Hylobates moloch | reverse complement strand
ATTAAACTAAAGAGCTTCTGCACAGCAAAAGAAACTACCATCAGAGTGAACAGGCAACCTACAGAATGGGAGAAAATTTTTGCAACCTACTCATCTGACAAAGGGCTAATATCCAGAATCTACAATGAACTCAAACAAATTTACAAGAAAAAAACAAACAACCCCATCAAAAAGTGGGCAAAGGACATGAACAGACACTTCTCAAAAGAAGACATTTATGCAGCCAAAAAACACATGAAGAAATGCTCATCATCACTGGCCATCAGAGAAATGCAAATCAAAACCACAGTGAGATACCATCTTACACCAGTTAGAATGGCCATCATTAAAAAATCAGGAAACAACAGGTGCTGGAGAGGATGTGGAGAAATAGGAACACTTTTACACTGTTGGTGGGACTGTAAACTAGTTCAACCATTGTGGAAGTCAGTGTGGCGATTCCTCAGGGATCTAGAACTAGAAATACCATTTGACCCAGCCATCCCATTACTGGGTATATACCCAAAGGACTATAAATCATGCTGCTATAAAGACACATGCACACGTATGTTTATTGCGGCACTATTCACAATAGCAAAGAGTTGGAACCAACCCAAATGTCCAACAACGATAGACTGGATTAAGAAAATGTGGCACATATACACCATGGAATACTATGCAGCCATAAAAAATGATGAGTTCATGTCCTTTGTAGGGACATGGATGAAACTGGAAAACATCATTCTCAGTAAACTATCGCAAGGACAAAAAACCAAACACCACATGTTCTCACTCATAGGTGGGAATTGAACAATGAGAACTCATGGACACAGGAAGGGGAACATCACACTCCGGGGACTGTTGTGGGGATGGGGGAGGGGGGAGGGACAGCATTAGGAGATATACCTAATGCTAAATGACGAGTTAATGGGTGCAGGAAATCAACATGGCACATGGATACATATGTAACAAACCGGCACATGGATACATATGTAACAAACCTGCACATTGTGCACATGTACCCTAAAACCTAAAGTATAATAAAAAAAAAATAAAGTAGCTCTTGGCTCTTGGAGAAGAAATGGCTGACATGAACAGCCCTGAGATAAAGTGAGTGGGTTTTCCTGGTGTTTCTGATGGTCTCCTTCAAAGAAGCTCAGGGTGGTTGACTTCTGAAGAAACCATGCATCTGGCCATGGGGCCTGGCTAGGTCGCCAAGGGCCTGTGTGCCAGGAAGAGGGTCCTGCAGAGGGGCTGAGTATCAGCTACTTCCAGGAGCCAGCACAGAATGTCAATGGCCAGGACATACTTTTTCCCTCATCCTCCTGGGTACTCAGAGGAGTCCCTTGCAGGACAAGGAAGAGAATTGTGGCTGCTCAGGGCAGGTGGGGAAGGTTGGAAGCCTGAGGGCATACTGGCCTGCTGGCCATCCTTTAGGGTTACTGGGAGGTCTACAGCTCCAGGGGTCCAGGTAGCCCATGGACAAGGGGAGGACAGAAGAAAATGAGGGATTCATGGGGACCATTAGCAGGTTAGGAGGCTCAGATAAAACAAACACGGTCAGAGTTTACCCAGGAAAAGGTGGCTTGAAAAAGAGATCATGTTAGACTGACCTTCAAGTCTGCACAAGGTAGATAATTATCTAGGAAGGCTTGCAACACCACCCTGGAAGAAGTCAAAGCAAGAAGGAGCAGCTTGGTCCGTCAGGATCCATGTGAAGAGCACACCCACTTTGCTGAATTACGTTCCTAATGTATTGTAAGATCTGCACGTGTTGGGAGAGGTTCAAGTCAATATACTCAACCTAATGTACTGACCATGATCCTTGAGACTGTAATGTACTTGAAAACAGGGAAGGCAGCCCTTGACTGCAGGAACAGAAATAACCCAGTGAAGAGAAGTCCTGCTTATGTGGTAGTCTTCAAGTGAGTCAAGCGGTTTGGTCTTGTGAACAGATTCATTTTCCAAAGTATTCTGAATTTTCTGAACCCACTCAAGTTCTCTCTTATCCCTTTTTACCAGGTAGCATGGTAACCAATGCCTGTATCCTGGATGCCCAGAGGCCCTCGATCTGTCCTGAAGGATTGTAGAACACAGGTAGCATTGTCTTTTCCCATGCAGGCAATTAGGAGAGCAGCACCCATTTCTTATTGATCATTTCTGAACTGCGAGACAAAGAACTTTAATTTTGGGGCTAGAATTTAATTTGTTTTTGAGAATACCGAATATTACCAAGCAACGCCAGCACGGATATAATAGTAGTGTGAGGTTTGCACACACGCAGCTGAAATGGTAAATTTAAAATAGGAGACACTGTGTGCACGTATAGCGTGTGTATATAGTATCAAAACATTCTTTGCTCCTGGAGTTTTCTCTGCTTTGCCAAACTTCACGCCCCTTTCGGAAAGGGGGAGCGAATTTTCCAAGTTGGGATGATACTTTTCCTCCATCCAGCCACACTCCTCTTCCGGGCCAGTCTTTGGTGAAACCTGGGCGATGTGGAGTTACTGGAGGATGTGAGCGAGGGCGTTTTTGCTCATCTCAACCCAGGTCTCTGGGAGAGCATTTAGGATCGCTCTGGGACTTAGAGGAGGCTCCGTCCTGGACAAACGCTAAGCAGCTCTCACTTACCGGTGTCCAATAGGCCTTATATAAAGTGCCCAAGTGCCTCAGCAAGGCTGGATCAGCACGTGGGCCCTAGTTGTCTCCTGGCTCCTGGGGTCCGCGGAGCTCTAGATGTACCTGCAGCTCCTCCCGAGTCCTGCAGGCCACCCTTGTCCGTCTTCTCCCGCTCACCGCCCCCCCCATCTCTTTTGCTACTCCGGGGAAGGCCACGCAGGGTGCAACCCGGACGCGCCCCCGGGGGAAGCTCGCGACCCAGCAGCCATACCCCCAGCCTGCACGGGCGCCCACTGCCTGACTTCGCCTTCGCGTTCGCGGGCAGGGAGCGCGCGTTTCCACCGGTTAATTAGAAGCGGGAGTCGGAGGGAGCCCCCGCCGGCCGGCGGCCAGCGCACCGCCCGCCAGGGGCGCCCTCCCTGCCGCCCGCCGGCCCTTTGATCGCCCGCGGCCCGCGGCCCGCAGACCGCAGCCCGCGCTGTGCCGGGCAGGTGGCGGCAGCGGGGCGCGGCGCGTTCAGGCGCACGGGTCCCCGGGCCGCGGCGCGCTCCCCGCCACGCCGCACATCAAGGCCCGGCCGGCCGGCGGGCGCCTTCATTAGCAGCCTGAAATTATAATATTATGTTAAAGAACAAAGCTGCTCCCCGGAAAAATATGTGCTGCATATCTGACAAAGATAAATTGGATTATTCAAAATATTCTTGATGAAATGTTACATTTTGCAACTAATTATCAATCTGTTTTATCTGCAGACCAGCTGGGCATTTTTGTGCATGCAAGACCTGCCTTCGCAATGATCTTAAGATGTCACTGTAGCGTTTACATCTTTTATTTCAAGATTTAAATAACTAGGAAGTAGCTAATGTAATTCACTGCTGAGAAGAAAGGCGAGCCCCTCGATTGCTTTCCAAAGCGATCTCCTCCTAATGAACTTCTCTGGACTGTGAGTAATGAGGCTTTATTCAAATAATGTTTAAGGAAGGCTCTGTCAGTGTAATTTCTAAAAAAGGGACCAATGTTTAATACATTTAAAACATCTCTATTCATACGATATTAGCTCAGGCAAGCCCACAGCAGCACTTGCCAAGGAGAATTCTGTGTTGCTCTTTCAGAGGAGAGAGCCCTGAACTTGGCCTGGGCCAAGCCCCCGGTGCCCCTGCAAAGCAGGGAGCTCGGCCCTCCTTTTTATCTGGTGTTTTCCAGAGCGAATGCGTTTAAGGTACTCTGGGTTGATACAAACCCTCAGCATTAAGGAGTTTCAGCATTCTGCTCCTCTCCCCATCAAAATCTCTCTCTGTTCTACCTTGGGGATTGTGTCAATATAGTTTTCCTGTTTTGTGAGCTCTAGCTGGTTTGCAACAGCAGAAAAACGGAATGGGACGGATTCAAGGCCCTTCACATTTTCCTTGCAGGCCAGGGGTATGTGGCGGCGGCTAAAAAGTGCACTTCATCTCTATGCATGGAGCAGCCAACCCTTTGCTTCATGTGACTGTATTTTCCTTTTAGATGAAGGAGAAAGACTGTGTGCCTTTGTGCACAAACACATGCACAGAAGTGCTTTCCAGCATGTTCTGGTCATCATTTTGTAAAGCTCAGTGACAAATATAACAATGGCTTCCATTTGTTTAGCTGTCTTTGGTTTTTTGGTCTCAATAGACTCTCTTGATCATGCTAGAAGGAAAAGGCAAGGCTGGGTATCATTCCCATCGTGCAGATGAGGATGGTGAGGCTCAGGGAAGGAGATGATGTGACTTGCTCATGGGTGCCCTGCCAGCTATGTGGGAGGTAGGGCTCCAAGGCTTTCCACACCCGGTACCCTCACACGTGCTGAGTGTGTCACTGGGTAGAGGATGGAAGATGAAATTATTACTGATGGGAGGAATCATGGGGAACCTGTCAGAATGTGAATTTCTCTTCTCAGTTGAGAGGTCTTCAAAATGGCTACAAGGAAAATCAAGCAGATATTTTCCCACTAAAAATGACAGAACATGCATTCTTCTTGCTTTCCCAGTTGATATCATTGTGACTGCTTTTCCATAAAATGTTCCCCAGACAGGTTCTCAGGGCTGTCACTCAGCCTTTTGAAATTTTGCATGAAGGGAGCACTTCTATGAGTGCTTTTCTCCATCTACCCATGTCATTTTTTTTCTTCTCCTTTTTTGGCTTTGGTTATAAAATGTCTTTTGTTCAGATTGCACAAGAAAATTACATCTGACCTAACTCTCTGCCTGATGTGGCCCCGAGTATTCCATTTTGGTATTCCTATATTAATGGTCAAATTACAGAGATCAAATAGAAAGCTTTTCAGGAAAGACGGACTGGACTTTGCTGAGACTGTGCTCTTTGATGAGAATCTAATCTTCTGTTCTTAAACTGTTTGTTTTCTGCCCAGATGTTTCTTGGGTGGGAGTCCATGGCTGTCAGGACCCAGAGGTGCTGTGGCCCCTTGGAGTTCAGAGGAGACCCCTTCAGCCATCGGCCTTTCCCAGTCAACCTCCTGAGGCTTCTGCCCAAAGTGACTTTTGGGTTCTCACCAGATGATGCCGAAAGCTCTGCATGGACAGTCAAATCTCTCTGTCACAGAGACCACAAGTTACAGAGTGCCAGATATTGGGTCCTGTGGTTTTATTCTAAAATAATTTCTAATCTAAAAATTAGTTCTTTTTTTAGAAGTCATAAAATAGTTTTTTGTTGTTGTTTCATTAGAGGAGTTATAGTGCATGTGTGTAAATTATTTACACACACAACCTGACAGTATGTGGCAAAGAAGACATGAGAAGTCTCCCGAATCTGTTTGCTGTCCATGTTTGTCCACCCAGAGAATGCCCAGAGCTCTGTCCTCCATTGGTTGCTGCCTAGCGTGTCTGGGTCCACAATGGTGCTTTGAAAAGTTCTAGTGATCAGGGGTGGGCAAACTTTTTTTTACGAAGGGCCAGATAAGAAGTTTTTTAGACTTGCAAGCTATGCTACTCTTTGCAACTACTCAAGTCTGTTGTTGGAGCCAGAAAGCAGCTATAGATGATATGTAAATCAGTGAGCTGTGTTCTGGTACAACTTTTTTTATAGGCATTGAAATTTGAATTTCATATAATTTTCATGTGTTGTGAAATACTATTCTTCTTTTTTATTTTTTTCCAACCGCTTACAAATGTAATAGCCATTCTTAGTTGGTGGGCTGTACAAGAACAGTCGATGCCTGAGTTTGGCCCACAGGCTGCATTTGGCCTACTCTGCCTTAGGGTTTAGCATATGTCACTACAGCGGTTCTTAACTCTCTTGCTGCTCTTGCTGGAGTGAGCAAATAATGACTTTTTTTTACAGATTTGTATCTTCTTACATAACATTAGACTTTCTATTGGTTTTCTATAGTTGTTTAACAAATTACCACAAATGTAGTGGCTTCAAATAACACCTATTTATTATTTCACAGTTTAGTAGGTCACAAATCCAGTGGGCTTGGTTGGATCCTGTGCTTGGGGTCTCATGAGGCCAAAATCAAGGTACTGGAGTGGCTCATTTCTTATCTTGAGGCTCTGGGGAAGAATCTGCTTCTGAGCCCATCCGAGTTGTCATCAGCCATCAGCTCCCTGCAGTTGTAGGACTCAGATCTGTTTCCTTGCTGGCTCTTGGCTGGGGGCTGCTCTCAGCTGCCAGATGCCATCAACATCCCTTGCCATGTGGACCCTCGATCCTCAGGACAACAAGGGTGCCCCCATCCTACTCATAGTTGCAGCCTGTCTGACTTCCTCTTCTGCTGCCAGCCTTAGAAAGTTCTCTGCTTTTGAAAGCCTTGTCTAATTAGATCATTCTCACTCAGATAATCTGTCTGTATTAAGGTCAACTGATTAGTAACTGCAATCACATCTGCAAAATCCCCCTGCACCATAATGTAATAGAATCACCAGTTCCACATCTCACTGTATTCACAATTCCCCCCACACTCAAAGGGGAGGAGTTATATGGGGTTGAGGACTGCGGGGAATAGTTTTTAAAATTCTGCCTATCCTTGCAGTGAGCCGAGATCGCGCCACTGCACTCCAGCCTGGGTGACAGAGCGAGACTCCGTCTCAAAAAAAAAAAAAAAAAAAAAAAAAGAAAAAAATTCTGCCTATCTTAGGCTGCAAAGATCCCTTATCTGTTAGGATGATTCAAGTTACAAGTTTAAATTATATAGCTTCAGCTAGTGGACAAACTCTAATAAGTTAAAGGGTTCACTGAATTCTGGATCCTAAACTAAGGAACAGAAAGGGATCTGGACTAACCTTCCTCCTCAGCTGCTGGGATAGACTGTGACTAGATAAGGAGGAAGGAGAGACTGAGGGACAGGAAGAGTGAAAGGGCGGTAGAGCTGGTGAGGAGGGGCACAGGTCTTTCCTAAGAACTGTCTGCACTGACAAGTTTTGAGACAGACTCCACCCTGCAAAGCCTTCAAAAGCACTTATTAACCCCAAAGAGTTTTTGTATAAAATCACACGTATTTTCTCTCTCTCATGCACACATACATTCTACAAATATTTACTGAGCACCTACTCTACACCAGGGAAGTACCAGATGCCATAAAGGTGAAAGTGAAGGGGGCAGAAGCCCAGGCTGAGGTTACAGCTTAACGGTGCAGTGTGTTGGCTTCCTGCAGCTGTTGTAACAAATTGGCACAAACGAAGATGGCTCAGAATAACAGAAATTTATTGTCTCGCATTTCTGGAGGTTGAAAGTCTGAAACCAAGGTTTCTGCAGGGCTGCGTTCTCTAGGAAGGCTCTAGGGGCAAATCTGTTCCATGCCTGTCTGTTTCTGTTGTGGCCGGCATTCCTTGGCTTGTAGCCGCATCACGGCAATCTCTGCCTCTATCTCTGCTTGGCATTCTCTCTGTGTTCAAATCTCTCTTTTGTTATATGGACACCAGTCATTGAATTAGGCCCCGCCTTAATGCAATATGACCTCATCTTAACTTGATTACTCTGCAGAAACTCTATTTCTAAATAAGGTCACATTTATATATCATAGGGGTTGGAATTTAGACACATCTTTTTGGGAGACACACTGGAACCTACAACAGGCAGACCATTGAGTAAATAAGCTATTTGAAGCAGCACCCATTTGTCAGCTGTTCCTTCATGGTGAGGCTCTTGTACCTAGACTTGTCCGTGTTTTTTCCTTGTAGGCATTTGCTACCATCTCAAGATCTTCAGAATAATCTGTTACCATACAATCATTGGCAAATGATATGGATATTACTGAAGATTTCATCAGGAGTTTGCTTTGCTCACCTCATGGGAAAGAACTTTGTATTCCCCAAAGTCATTCCTGCCACCCCATCCTGAGGGTTCTTCTCTGCATTCTCATGCATGCAGCTGCCTGTCCTCCTTCGTCAGTGGCTTTCCCTTGGGAATTTGGGTTACTCTCTCTGTAATCAGTGCAGTTCTGCTCTGCCCCATCCCTGCTCCAAACCTTGCAGATGCCCCCAACACCACCCCTCTGCCTTGCCCAGGCCTCAAAGTAAGGAAGGCCCCTTTGTCACTGGAACCTGCTGTTTTAGGAGCCTCACCTGTCTGCCCCAAGCAGCTTAGCAGTATGTTTAATCTGTAGATGTAGAGGTTGTCCCTAAGAGGAATTTTGGTGAGCAAGATTGGACCAGGTGATAAGAGAGAGCCAGGGGAGTGAAGAGGGGAACAGGAAATTTGTGCGAGGAGACACTTCAGAGGGACTGCAAGACCCGGGGGCAACCCCTGCCCTCCTGTAGGCTCTGAAATGGTCAGGATGTGTCAGAGCACATGGGTCTCTTGGGAGGAGCAATGCTGGGCAGGTCAGAGCTGCCAGCTCACCCAGTGCTGAGAGTCAGCCACAAGCAAGGGATGGGCCATCTAAGCATCAGGGCAGTGCACCTGGATGGGCTCAGGGGAGGGTGATAGCATCTTGGCTCTGGCCAGGGACTTCTGCCAAGTGCCACTACGGGGAGGTGATTCCATTTTCTCCAAATCCTTCTCTACATTTTTCATCACACTGTTGATCTTAACTTGTGCTAGATTTGCTGTCCTTTGAAATTCAACTTTTTTTTTTTTTGAGGTTTGACCTAATCTTAGTCCATTTTGCTGCTATAAAAAAGTACCATAAACTGAGGGGCTTGTAAACAACAGAATTTTTTTTCTCACTGTTCTGGAAGCTGGGAAGTCCAACTTCAAGGCACTAGTAGCTTCAGTGCCTGCTGAGGGCATGCTTCCTGGCTTCTCATCGTGGCCTCACATGGTGGATGGGACTAGCTAGCTCTCTGGGTCTTCTTTTATAAGGACATTAATCCCATTCACAAGGGCTCCACCTCATGACTTAATCACTTCCCAAAAGGTCCTACTTCCTAGTATCATCACCTTTGGGGGTTTGGATTCCAGCATATGAATTTTGTAGAAACACAAACATCAGGTCATAGCAGACCTGTGTAGCCAGTCTCAGAATTTGGGGGCGGAGGATGCCCTAGCTGAAGGTTTTGGTTTCTAGGAGTTTCAGCTGAAGGGCCGTTTCTGCAGGGACCTGCTTTCTACCTGTAGCTTCTTGAGTGGAGGCTCCATGAAGGAAGGGCCAGGTTCTGGTTGTTTGAGCCTCAGGCACTGGCCAAGTACAGGGTTGGGTCCCAGTCAATGATGTCCCAGTGAATGACTGAGTGGAAATCGTGCATGTCCTTTGGGCTGTTAGGAATAGGGGCTGTCCTGAGGCACACAGAGCATGTCTCAGCTCCTGCTCTTCTCTTTGGCTTTGCCCAGGTGAGCAGTGCTCAGAGCTGCCTGTCAACAAGGGGCATGCTCTCTATAGAGGGGAAATCTTCCTCTTCAGATGGTGAATAGTCATAGTTCTGCTAGGGGCTTGGTTTCTGGTTGGCTGGGAAATGGGAGACTGGGCAAAACACCTGGAATTGGAAGTTACCCTTGGACTCGAGTGGTGCTCAGCCATACACTTGGAACAGCTGGTGAGCAGGCACACATTACTTCCGCATTCAGTCTTTTTAAGGATAGTGGGAAATAGGTATAGAGTTTCCCTTCCATATTACAGATCAGAAATGGAGGCTCAGAGATGACAAATGATTTTTCCAAGATTATCTCCCTAGAAAGTAGAGATGGGTGGGTAATGATGTGAGGTCTGGGATTGGAGCTCAGACAAGCCTGGGGGACTCACACCAGCCCACCTGCCAGCTGGGTGGTTCTCTGCTTCTTCCTCTTCAGAGCAGAGATAATGGTCTTGCCTGATTGGGTTGTTGAGAGTTGTTGATGAGAGTGGATATCATTCACCCATCGTTCCCCAGGTGTGACTGCAGGGACTGAGTACAGAAGTGGCCACGATAAACTCAAACTCTGGCTCAGAGTGCTGTGTCCACTTGGTGACAACTCTTACCACCTTGAGACTTAAATTCAAATCTTTAGGCTCCAAATGGCCAGTGACCTTCCTCCCCGCTTCTGCCTCCCTGTGAGGAGTGTTCATGTTGTTTCCTGAACTTCCTCTACATTAAACCCTGTGATCTATCAGATGCTGGAAACATACAGAGGACAAGCAGGCCCAGGGGGAAAGCTGGAAGAACCCTTAGGGTGGACTTCGAAGGGGGCTCAGCTGGGATTCGCCTTTCCTCCTCCTCCTCTCCCAAGGTTGTGTCCTCCACACCATCACAGCAACCACCAGTGCTTTCCACATCCTGTTATTTTATTTAATGCTCGTAATAGCCCAGCTAGGTAAGCATAATGATGATTATTAATGAATTTACATTTCTTAGAGGGGGAAGTCGAAGCTTAGGATAAGTACTGGTCTCTATGCTACTGCTGTAGGGACTTGCCTTCTGGGATCTGTGTGCATCAACGCATGTGTGTGCGTATATGTCACATATGTATTGTACGTGTGTGTGTGCACGTGTGCATCTGTGCGTATGTATGGGTGTGTTTGTACGTGAGGGTTTTTGGGGCCTGGAGAAGCAGTCTCCGTGGTCCTCTGGTTCGCCTGCCACCTGAGTCCACAGAGAGGCCCAGAACCTTGGAGCTACATCCTTTCTTCGAGCACAGTGGGGATGTTGGGGGGTAAATTGCGCAGGCCAGGAACAAAGCTGGCCCTAGCTTTGTCCACCTTCTTGGGGCTTATGGAGACCATCCTGAGGTCCTTCCTCCCAGTTTGCCTGTGTTGGCCCAGACAGGCCCTTTGGTTGGCAGCATCTGGTACTGTGCTGAGCCAGGCTGCCTCTGGGCCATGTGGCAGGAGAGGCTGGTAGCCCACTGTCCCCAGCAACCTCTGCGTGCAGGAGTCAAGGCCAGAGATGGAGATCTGCTCCCCAGTGGCAGAAGACCGGAGAACAGAAACATCCCGGGGCCTTCATGTATCCTCTGACCACCCTGGGCTGGGTCTCACCTGCCCATGCGCCAGGCAACAGTCCATTTTGGTTTTAGAACTATGACGTCCAGTATGGTATCAATTAGCCACATGTAGCCATTTAAATGGAATCAATTAATTGACTGCCAATCAACCCATTAAGCTAATTAATTAAAATGAGATGAAACCTCCATTTCCTCAGTGGCAGTCACCACATTCAAGTGCTTTGCACAAACAGAATGTTTTTCTTATTGCGGAAAGTTCCGGTGAATGTCGTTGCTGTAGAGGGCAGCGCCGAGCACATCCCCATCACCTGGGTCAGAAGATGACTGTGGTGGAGATTTTGGGGAACTTCATGTCTCCTGTACCTCCTGGCTTTGTTCTTGAGCCCCACCTATACTGACCACAAGGTCAGGGCCTCCACGCTGTGCCCATCATCCAAAGCCTTCCCGGGCAAGGCCAGGCTGTTAGATTTCACCTGACACATGGGAGAAGACAGGCTGAGGACAGGGGACCACCTTTGTTCCTTTTTTTTTTCCCCATATGCCAGCCACTGTGCTGCACGTTTTACATGAGAGTAACAAAAGTAAATAATCATCACAGCCGTTTGTTGGATGCTTAACATGTGCTGGACACTGGGATTTCCCTTGTGAGCCCTCGGTGCCCACCCAGGAGCTGGGGCTACCATGGTTCTCACTGAGAGACTGAAACCTCCCAGACAGGGAGCTACACCCAAGCTTCCCCTGTCAGTAATGGAGGGATGTGATTCTGGTTGAATTCTGTCTGTAAAGCCCATTGCCAAGCAACCCCCACCGTCTCATGTTCCCCTTTTTATTGCAATAATGATAACCCTTTAGCCTGCACCTTAACATATATACTTTCCCCCGTTGAACATCACTTAGGTGTGATTTTGCGGGAAAAGCGGATGCGGACTTCGTTGGCTTGTGTCGATGTCCTCCACGTCCCCTGCCTTGTTTTTGCTTTCCTTGCTGGACTCCCAGACACTCTTCATTTATCATTTCCATCTGTAAAGCTGTCATCTTCTGGAAAGTTAAGACCGTTTGTCTTCAGGTGATTACACACATTCTTTCCCCTCTGAAGAACAAACAGTTTACATTAAGTATTAGCATCCTTAGAGAAACCAGGACCAGCGAACTTAATTGTAAACATCAAGATAAACTCCAAGTATGTTTTTCCATCGCAGGAACCGCCAATGGTATTTTCTGGTGAGAGGTTTCAGTTTAAAGTCCCTGGTCAATCAGTGCTTAACTCTCAGGAGGAAATTAAAGAAACCACTTGAAAATGGCTGGGAAATAGAAAAAAAAACAAAAACAAAAACAAAAAACAAACCCAAGCTCTCTTGGCTCCAGCAGGCATTCTGAAAATGTGCACAGAAGGTCGGCTGAGTGCTAAATGCTGTTCCCTGCTCTCTGCTTGTCCCTGGGTACATCCAGCCCAGCGGCTCTGTGATGAGGGAGACGGAGTGGCTGCTTTAAAGATGACTTTTTGGGGGCCACCGCAGTCTGTGAAGATTGTAAAATACATGCAGCAAGCATGGGTGGGGAGAAGGACTCTCGCTTGGGCTGGTCTTTAGAACATGGAAACAAACTCACTATCTACGAAGAGATCTGTTTGCGCCCGATTTGGTTTTAATGCTAAACCCTATGAAATGATCTTAAGCAGAAAAATCAATTTCCCAGAAGTCTCAGATGTACACTGTAACTCTTATATTTGAACTGAATCTTGGTAGAGTTAAATAATTGAGCTTGCTTTCTTTAAGTGATACAGATGTATTTCATGCTAGGAATAACGTGTGAACCAGAGGGTGCCGAGAGGAGGCTGGACAGGAGCCGTTTGAGGTCATGCCTGCCAAAAGGGGTGGGGCCAGTGTGGCACCAACTCTCAGTCATCTTTCCATCCAGAATAAACCAGGAGGGGTGGGAACCAGCTGCAGGATCAGAGCTGGAATAGGCTGTGTTGATGCAAAGGAAAGTGAGCACAGGCTTTGAGAGGGTAGGGAGACAGCCTGACATGTGCCGGTTCTGAAGAGAAGGAAAGGAAGGGACACGTGTGTGACCTCATCACAGTTTATCCTGACTCCCCATCTCCTGCTTGGGTTGACCCAGGATCTGCAACTTTTCAGAGTCTCAGTTTCCCATCTGCAAAGTGAGAGTTCATTTTCTCCGTCAGTAGCATTCGTTGACTGTATTGGGTGCTGGGAGGCGGCAGCGGACAAGATAGATAATGCCCTGGTGGTGGAGGCAGACAGCCAGGAAGCCAACAAGTATGTAGACATGTTTGGTGTGGAAAGTGCTAGAAGGAAGAACATGGTTAACAATCGTATCTGATTCCTAGCGTCCTTGCGGGGTTAGAATATGTGAACACAGCAAGGAGCCCAGTGACGTGCTCTAGAAATGTTAGCTTTTCCTACTCTGGGTTGTAACAATACCACAGCCATTCTTATCAGTGTCATCACCAGCACTGTCTTCGTTACATAAGGAAGAGGGTGGAGAAAGAGAAGGAAAATCAGAGATGAGGGGAAAGAAATGAAGGTAGAAACAGGAGGGCTGGTGGGGATAGGTGGGATCTGGGTTTATACCCGCTGAGACGTGGGTATATGTCACTCGCCTTCTTCCCTTCTAAGCCTGGCCTTCAGCCCATGCCCAAGCGCCCCCACCTCAGCTTGTCCAGGGGTGCTGTCAGCGAAGCTCTGGGGCCAGGGACATAGCTTGGACCCTGTGGCTCTGCACACGAATCCAAGAGGCATTTACGATTGGGTTTGGGCACAACTCTGGTGTGGGCACCTCCCTGCTGTCGAGAGGCCAGTGAAAGGTGAGGTTTGCTTGTTGGGCAGTTTGCTCAAGTTGAGAGCAGGGAGAGCCCCTAAATGCAGAGAGACAGCCATTCACGTTAATTTTATCCTTGCCTTTCCAAAGCTGGCCCTGGGGGTGCATTCATACTGAAGCCATGGTCCCTAAGGGCCTAGGCATCTGGACGGCCCTCCTGGCCTGCCTTCAGGTTGGAAAATGGCTGTTAGTGATCCCACCTTCTTTGGAGTGTTTTTAACAGCTGAATGTTTGCTTTGCCAATTTGGAATACAAGGTCCGTAAGGAAGGCATCGATAACCCCCGTTGTAAGGGATGATGTGACGGGTGTAGATAGAAAGCAGATGAGGGTTACTTGGAGGTGAAATGTGGTTTTCCATGCTCACAATTGAGGCCCTGAAATCCAAGCTCCCCCTGAGTTTCAATGGCCTGTATTTGTTTGCTTATTTTGGCTGCTCTCTCTGCTGTTGGAATCTCCTCTCACTCCCCTCTAGCAGGGCCGAATGACACACATCTAATCTAAGGTTCCAGGGCCGCTGCTGTCACCAAGCAGCTGTGTGACCTGGGCAGCCTGCTCAGATTCTCTGGAGTGCTAGCGGTTTCCTCCTCTTAAAGGGAGGGAGTCGTGCCCAACGTACAAAGTCACCCTTCCCCACTGCAGAATTCTGTGGCTCCATGGCAGCTGGCTTCATTTGGAGAATTTGATCAACACAAGATGAGATCACTGGAGTTCATTCAGGGTCTGTAAACTGAGGCAGGGAACTAGTGGGTTAATTTTTTTTTTTTAACACGTTCTATATTTGGACAAAAGTGCATTGGGCATACTTTGGTCTCTTTGACTGTCAAATCTTCGTTACATTTATTTTATTTAATTCCTCCAGAAAGTCCTGGTGACACGTTGATTAACTTCCATCTGTAAGTAAAACCTTTGTGTGAAGAGGACTCCATTCACCAAAGAGGGCCTGACCTTCAGAGGTGAACTGTTACCAAGCGGCCTCCATTCACCAAAGAGGGCCTGACCTTCAGAGGTGAACTGTTACCAAGCGGCCTCCATTCACCGAAGAGGGCCTGACCTTCAGAGGTGAACTGTTACCAAGTGGCCTCCATTCACCGAAGAGGGCCTGACCTTCAGAGGTGAACTGTTACCAAGTGGCACCCCAATCAAGTGGCTTGGCTGACCTTGGTTGACCTCAGAGTGATGAGAAGGGTTCTCTCGTCCTCATTGTGCCGCAGCCCACAGAGGACATTGCTTTTGGCTTTTATCCAGAAGGAATGAACAGTAAATAAATGAGGAAGTATATTAGGCTGAACTGCTGACATTTGTATGCAGGATAGTAAATGTTTGTAGATGAAGAGCAGCAAAAGATTTTTTAATAAATGCTTTTGTGATGGATTTTATCCTAAATCATTTCTTTACATTTCAACTAAAACTAACAGCTTAGATAATGGATCTGATGTTCATACCATTCATATACTCTGGTTTGATAAATCTTCAGCTAAGAGGACCTCCATGAAGTTGGATTCCCTCCGGACCGAGAGAAGATTGTTATGTGGAATAAATTAACATGAGGGAAGTTCGGGGGGACCTGGGAAGGTCTGGACCCCGGCCGTGCTCCAACTCGCGCCTTGCTTGGCTCCGTGCTGAGGCTCAATTGACGGTCTCCTTGGGTTTTCAGTTTGGGGCTGGACTGTGTTAAATAAACCTAGTGGAAGAAATGACTTTATGATGGTTCTATTTTCTGAATATTTACTCAAGAAAGCAAGAGACAACCTGGGAGGAAAATGAAGGGGCTAGTGAGCCAGTGTGTGGAGGGTCATTGTGAATGAAGTGTCCTCTCTTCCCCTCTTCCTGGTCATGCCCGTCTTCTCGCCAAAGACACCAAATGGGACAAGTGTGCTGATCCCTTCGGCCCCTGGACACAGCGTGGTGTTTGTGTCTGTTGCTGGCAAGCCCAGGCTGAGGGGCGGGTTCTTGCTTCCTTGCTCTGGCCTTTGTGGCCTAGGCTAGTCTCTCTAGCTGTGGACCCCGTGGGGTCTCCCCACCACACTCTGGGCAGTTTCCTCCCATCCTTTGCCCACTTTGCATCTTCCCCATGCAGAAAACTCTTCCTCTTCCTAAAAGATGCTCAAATACTGCTTCCTCCTGGAGCCTCCCTCTCCTCCTTGCTGCAGGCAGAGACGGGTGCTCTTGGCTGTGTCTGGCCCTCATTTTCTGTCTTCTTGGACAACACCACCTGCAGTGTCAAGGAATTTCTTGCAGCAGAGCCTGTGTATCGCCAGCCATCACCAAGAGTGCAGTGCCATATAATACAGATTCCTGAATCCAAATCTCTAGAGAGGAGCCCAGGAATCTGCATATCTAGCAAGTGTCTGTTATAATTTGGTGGTAAGCTCCTTGGGGGCAGGGGCTGTCAGGGTTACTTTCATCCTGGTGCCTAGCACCTATGAGGCACCCAGAGGGTGAGTGTGGAATGAATGAAGAAAGGAATAAATGAAGAAAGCAAGCTGTGATTCAGAACGAAGCCCTCATCTCACATTTTATTGTGACTTTGCATGTGTCATATAGTCTTCAGAATGAAGAGTGGCCTCCATCCTGGTCCATTATGGTGTAATAGATTAAGCCATCCTTCAGAAAAAAATTAAGAAGGCTTGACAATGATAATTGCCGTTAATATCACTCTGGACATAGGTTTACTGACTGATGAGTTTAGAAAATTTGCTTCTAAAACAACATTAAGTAATGTGAAAAATAGCCAATGGGAAGGTCAGAGAGGTGGGTGTGGCCTTGCGTCAGAGGCATGTGTGGGGAGAGAAATTGCATCTGTGGGGCCGGACAGGAGGTCCTCAGTAAGGCCACCCCCCGGGCCCAGGCCTGGGCTGTGCGTTCACTGTGGACTGCAGCCCGGGGCCATGCACAAACGTGGTGGGGCCTAGTCCCCAGTGCACAGTGAGACACCGTACAGGCTGTGACGGCCTGCCAGTACCTTCTTGCTCTGATTTTCCTCTTCCCGTTTTACATACTCACTTTCCCTGGTGAATAGTCCTTGGCAGGTTTCCCGAGATATCACATTCCAGGGGAGAAAATACACAGGTCCTGTGTAAGGACTAAATAGAACTCTTAGTTGGAAACGACTTTTGTCAGGTGTCTGGGAAACTGCTCCGCCTTCAGCTACGAGTTAATCAGACATAGAGCAGCATGTCCGGATCTTGGGCAAGGGGCCCTCCTCTGCCCTCTGTCACCTCCCTGACTCACCTTGGGCAGGTTACAACCTTTCTTGGGGCTGCAGGTTTCTCATCTCTCTAATTAGGGCCTTGGACGAGCTAGGCCAGGTTCCTTCCAGGTCTAGGAGCATGTAATTCTATCTACCTGCCTTCAGTCCCAAGCCGCCACCCTCTACAGATGGGATTCATAATTCTGGGCTGCACTTAAAATACTTAGCTGGGTTGTGTGGCTGTAAAATAACCTTTAGCTTGCCTTGCAACTTGTTTGGACTTTTATCTAATCACAGAAACAGTTGAGGTGAGTCCTTTAAAAAACGTTTGCTATGTAGGAAAGCTTACACTGGAATGCTTTCTGTGCTTACTGGGCATGTTTGCAGGTCTGGGAGATGTTACACAGATGACTGGGGAAGTGTTTCCACATGGGGTCATGGACAGGTAGCAGGGAGATGGGAGTGGCAACTGCTTTGTGGGCCAGGGTGATGTGTCATGAGGGGTTTGGCTCCAAGCTTTGGTTTTCTCATCTGTAACATGGGATCACACCTTTTTTCTAGGATTGTGTGAGTAGCAAATGCAGCAATAGTTCTTGCATATATGTGCAGAGCACTTGGAGTGGAGCTGGGACATAGTGAGAGCTCTATGAATATCAGATGTTATTATCACCATGAGCTACACTAATATTCTTTGCCTACTTCCCTCTCGTCACAAACATTTTCTTAGTATTGGGAGGAAAGTCATTTCTGATTTCAAAGCCCAGGTAACCTGATTCTCCTGGGTAACTTTAGCATCAAGGTATGGTGCTGATCCCCAAAGGCAAAGGCAGTGTATTAGTCCATTTTCACACTGCTGATGAAGACATACCTGAGACTGGGCAATTTACAAAAGAAAGAGGTTTAATGGACTTACAGTTCCATGTGGCTGGGGAGGCCTCACAGTCATGGTAGAAGGCAAGGAGGAGCAAGTCACGTCTTACATGGATGGCAGCAGGCAAAGAGAGAGAGCTTGTGCAGGGAAACTCTCCCTTATAAAACTGTCAGATCTCTTGAGGCTTATTCACTATCATGAGACAACATGGGAAAGACTTGCCCCCATGATTCAGTTATTTCCCACCAGGTTCCTCCCACAACACATGGGAATTTAAGATGAGATTTGGGTGAGGACACAGCCAAACCGTATCAGGCAGTTTTTGGGTGGGGACACAGCCAAACCATATCAGGCAGAAAGAAGACAGCAGGGAGGGAGGCTCAGGAGCTTCTGACTCCTGGATATTTGATTAGGGACTAGCTGGACTCAACCTTTGTTTGGCCCTGAGGCCACCATCGTTTCAACACAGGAAGTTTTGTAGCTCACAACAACCCAAGGTACCAAGAATGAAACAAACTCTCCTGTGGACTGGGGCAGTCCTGGGTATTACTGGCTTTCCCAGAGGCCCTGGCTGTGCTTGGGATGAGTTTCCACTGGGGCAACTGTGTCCTGTAAGGGAGTCTATATGTGTGTGCATCCACCCTGGCCCATCAGCACCTTGGGGACAGGGCCTGGGCAGGGACCTGCAAATTCTCAGGAGCTTTGTTGGATGAGTGAAAGGGCGAGGGCTACACCTGCCACTCTCCAGGAGACACTTGGTCCGGTGCAGCTATTTCCGAGCGTGGGGCCTGGGAGGTCTTGCCCAGTGCCCCCAACATAGCTGCATCAGCCCCATCCTGAGTTTATGACTCCTGGGGAGGAGGGTGGGCTTACTGTGGGCAAAGTGCTCCCCACTGTTTGTGCAGCCATTGTGTGACCCCCTGACCCTTGACTCTTGTTGCCTGTGGTGTTATCTGGCAGCAGTATTTTTTAGGCAGCTCTATTGAGGTGCAATTAACATACCATAAAATGTGCCTGTTTTAAGTACATGTCAATGATTTTTAGTAAATTCACAGAGTTGCATATCTAGCACCATCATCTAAATTTAGGACCTTCTCATCAACCTGAAAAGATCCCTCATGCCTATTTGTGGCTCCTCTCCATTCCCATCCCAGCCCTAGGGAGCCACCCTCTACTTTCTTCCTCTATAGATTTGCCTTTCCTGGTCATTTCATATCAGTGGAATCATGCAATATGTGGTCTTTTTCAGAAGCATTATTGATTAATCTCCCTCCTGGTTCCTGGCAGGAAACAATTTGTATTTGTGTTTGGAAAGGACCCGGGGTCAGGCAGACACAGCTGCTCTTGCCGACATTGGCTGTGACCACACACTCGCCTGAATGGTCCCATCCAGCCCCTCCTGCTCACCTGCCACTCAGGGGCCATTGGTTCTTGCATCTCTTTCTCCATCCTTGATCTTGCTGCTGAGAACTGAACCCCTGCTTCTGTGTGGTGATGCACAGGTGCCTTCACTCCATGGATCTAGATCAGAACTCATCTGCCCTCCCCTCCTTCTGCATTAGTGAAGAGCATTGTCTTCCTTGGAGGGCAGATTTTTAGGTGGCCCTGTGCTCCTTGGTGGCCCTCTGTGACTTGCTTCTAAACATTAGAATGCATGGTAGGTGACAGGATGTATGTGATTACATGACTATGTGACGTAAGACTATAGTGCCAGTCTTGCTGGGTCTCTCCCTCCCTGCTGGCTCTGAGGAAGCAAGTAGGGACATCACATGGACAGGAACTGTGCCTCAGCCTGTTGAAGCTGAGGCTGGCCCCCAGGCAGCAGCCAGCAGAAAAGCCAAAGCTGTTAACAGCTGCGAGGAGCCAAATCCTGCCAACAACCACCAGCATGGGCACGTGAGTCCTTCCAGTGAAGCCCCGAGATGAGACCCCCATTCCAGTCGACACTTCATTTGCAGCCTGGTAAGACCCTAAGCAGTACACCCAGTTGGGCTATGCCTGGAGTCCTAACCCACAGAAACTGTGAGATAATAAATTATTTCAGTGGGCTCCTGTTAGTATCCCTGCCCACAGTCTCTCCCAACCCTCCTCCCCCCTTGAGTGACAGCGCCACCCTGATGCCCTGCACACCACTACCTGCAGGAAAGGACAAGGTCCTCACTGTGGCCTATAAGGATGTAACAGCCCAGTCCCAATATCCTCCTCCAGTTTTATCTCTGCTCCTCCTGACCACATCCCCATGCTCTGGCCACACTGAACCACTTGGTCATTCTAAGATGGTCTGGGCTTATCCTACCTCTGTGATTTGGCATCTGCTGTTCTCTCTGCCTGGAATGCCCTTCCATTTCTTCTCAGCCTGAAAAACTCTTATTCCTTCTTCACAACCTCAGGTCCAGTATCATCTCTTTTTGAAAGCTTCTGTGGACCCCTTAGACAGAAAGAATTTGGACTTTACTTGGCACATTGCTCTTTCCTTGTGTCCACTGATGGTGACATTGTATTTTAGTCTGTCCTCCAGTGCCCCCACTGGAGTATGGACAGTGGTTTGGACTTGTTCTTCCAATGTGTCTTCTTTCCCTGGTTCCCCTACTTTAGTGCCAAGCACCTCTGATGTTCAATAAACATCTTTAGAATGACTGCTGGAGTGAATAACTGGCTGACCACTTCAATATGTGAGCCAGAACCCCCAGGTGAACCATGGGCCATGGGCATCCTAACGCCCCTTGGTTTGTAGGGAGTTAGGTGTGCAGGTTGGGTGGATGGGGGCCACATGGGAGGTGAGTTTCAAACGTCGAGGTTCACTGTAGTCAGCTTTGCAGATCTGAAGGTCATGGTCCCTCTCCTACTGAGGCTGTTGCTCTCCCAAGCGCAGTGGCCATCAGACCTACAGCCCCTGCTGTTCTTTCTGCTTCAGTGCCCTCCTCCATCCACTGCTGGTAGCCCCAACACGTGGATGACAACTTGATATATCAAGTCTCAAACTATATGGAAAGGGTCTGAGATACTGACGAGCACTGTCATCAAAATCGTGCCCACTCACCCGATAGATCCCCTTCCCCTCCCTGTGTATTTTCCTCCCCAGCACGCTGGTGTACATGTTTTCTTCATTAATTTGCTTGTTTTCAGTCTCCCCCAGTTAGACTGTAAGCCCCGTGGGGGCAGGCATCTCTCTGTTCCAGTGATTTCTGTATCCTTGTGCCTGGAATGACGTGGAGGGTGCCCATCCCACCCCATAGCTCTCCCTACGCCCAGCTGCCTCCCTCCTTGACCTTTCTAAAATTCAAACCTATCATGTCGTCCCTTTACTTAAACGATTTTATTGTCTTCCCATTCACTTTAGGATGAAGAAAAATAATCTTTACTTCTAAATATGTTTCATTTTATTAACTTACCCCACCCAGATTAAGGTAAAAACAAAACAAAACTCCTCTTTTGTCAATTATACTCTAACTCAAATTATCATTCTAGCCCTAACCTAAAGTCTGAGAGATAGATTTTTGAATTTTTCTTCCTAGAGTTTTTATTTTTTATTTTTTGGAGACGGAGTCTCTCTCTGTTGCCCAGGCTGGAGTGCAGTGGTACAATCTCAGCTCACTGCAACCTCCGTCTTCTGGGTTCAAGTGATTCTTCAGCATCAGCCTCCTGAGTAGCTGGGATTACAGACATCTGCCACTATGCCCAACTAATTTTTGTTGGGATTTCACCACGTTGGCCAGGCTGGTCTTGAACTCCTGACCACAGGTGATCCACACTTCTTGGCTTCCCAAAATGCTGGGATTACAGGTGTGAGCCACTGTGCTCGGCCTTCCTAGAGCGTTTTTATTTTAGAAAATAGTTTCGGTTTATTAGAAAATAGTATTCGGTTATTTCATTGGTGATATAATGATTAATCCTTAAAGCCTTCTGGTAAGTTCCTTTCTGGTTATTATAATTTTAGGGGTGCAGAGCTAAGAGTGTGGGGGTAGGGAGTCTGAGAACTAGACGGTATCCAAGCAAACTGGGATTTCTTAATTGGGTGGGATGGGGGGCAGTGGCAGAGGTGGCCGTGGGTCTGGCTGTATAATCCTTCATGTGACTGGGTGGGACGGGGGGCGGTGGCAGAGATGGCCATGGGTCTGGCTATATACTCCTTCACGTGATTGGGTGGGATGGGGGAAGGTGGCAGAGGTGGCCATCGGTCTGGCTGTATAATCCTTCACTTGGGTCACGATCCTTTGCCAGCCCATTCCTGTGTGATGATGGATATGGGTGGGGGTGAATGACTTCCCAATATAATTTCTATCCATTTCATTTCCTTTGCAGAGGGAAGAGAGAAGCCCCTCCCATTCACTTCTACTGGGGCTTGTTAAGCCATCGCCTTGGGGGCCGGCTGATCAGCGGCAGCCAGCAGCCGGCGGCTTCGGCAGGCAGGAACAAGGACAGCCTGTGGCTACTGCAGCCCCACTGCCCGGCCAAGCTTCATGATGGGGGAGAGTGCCTTGGGAGGAATATAAAGGCAAATCATGTTAGCATCACAGAGCCCACTTAATTCCGTATGGGTTGGTATCTGGGGAAGAAATTGAGGACAAATTTGTGTAGGACCCTATAGCTGGGCAGTGACCATTATGCATGGCAAGGTCTTAAAGTCAGTGAGTTTTTCAGGGTGATTTTTTTTTCTGTCCCTGAGTCAGTGGAATAGAATGGAAATACCATGTCTAGCTACTTTAGGGAGCACAGAAGAAGACAGCCTCCCCTAAGCTAGCACTGCTTGTGGAATATGTGGTCCTTAGACATTAAAACGAAGTCCTTTGTCACCAACTGTAGAGCCCCCCAAAACACCCTCATTTGGTGTTTTTGTTCCATTTTAAACCATGGATTGCATCTGCTCCCTGCAGTACTGATGTGAGGTTTTTCTGTGTTGGATCAAAACCAAACGCTCTTTTATGTCAACTTAAGGAAGGAAACTGGCAAATGCATGAGGTCAGACTCCATGGTGCACTTCCATTCCAGGGGCTGTATGAGAGGAAAAACATGTGCTTCATGTCCCAACCAAAAGTATTCTCTGTCTGAGGACTGTTGCCCAAGTGTGAAGTAGGAGACTTGTGCAATTCAAAGGCACCTATGTGATGCTCATGCAGAGCCCTTTTCTCAGCCAGGCACGACAGGTATGGAGCCGGCCCTGGGAAGTGGCATCTAGAATGACAACCCCTGGCACAGGGCTAAAGAGCTTTAGGAGTGATGAAATCTCATTGCACCACTGCAAACAGAAGCTGCATCCCTGCCTGGGAAGGATTAGGTCACCTCCCAGGCAGGAGCAAACATTTGGTGGAAAGGACTAGGAGTTTGGCTATTTGCTCTTCTCTTTCAGCAGTGACATCTCCACCCTGCCTGTCCCGCCTCTCCAGAAAGGTGGGTCCGGGTACTAAAGCTCAAGTGGACTACAGGCCCCCAAAGCTTCTCCCCATGCCATCTCCCCATTGGCTGGGTCCATTGGTGGCTGCCCCTTGGGTACCAGGGGCTCCTAGTTCTACAATGAGAAGCTGCAAGGTACAGCTGTAAGTTTTGTCCTCATGATCACCCCCTTATGCTGTCTCCTCCAGTAATGCCTGTGGTTTGGTCTCTACAGGACTCCCAGAGGCCCACGGACTGGAGCTATTGACGTCCTGCAGATGGGAGCCACTCTCTCGCTGTGATCACCAAGGTACCCAGGGCCTCCGGAGGCCACAAAGAATGGATAATTGCAACCCACAGGTCTCCTTCAGATTTCCTCCAAGCCCTTCTGGTCAGCGAATGCTCTATGGCAAGTCTGGGGTTTGGTCTTTACTTCTGGTGCCAATTAATTTCATCTCCCTTTTCTCTTTGGTCCGTGGAATTACCCTGCACTCTCTGCGATGATGTTTAGTAATTCTCATCGACTGTGGAGCAGCCTGCTGGGACCCTGCCAGCTGATCTTAACAAGCCCACTTACTGCAGGATTCCCACTGCTTTCCTGGGCTAGGATTTCCTTAACCAAAGGCAAGTTTCCAAGGATATCCTTGAGAAGGTGCCTCATTATTAATATTTTGATGTTGAAAGTGTTCATTGTGCAAGTCGCTTGCAAGGTGGGCCAGTATGTTTTGGAAGAACAGGGTGGGCCTTGAGCAAACCAGGGGGCAGAGTGGGATTGGGACTCCACTCCCTCCACCTTTGTCCTTCTCTCTTCTTCTCGCTCACCCTCAGAACCCCCGGGCCCCCTTCCTGGCTGCAGCCCCTCATGTCTTCTCCATGTGTTGACACTGAAAGCTGTCTTGTGCTAATTGCTGACTAGGCATAAATGCATGGCAATTGTTGGCTTGTTTCTTCTCCTGGATAACTTTTTCCTCTTTTTCATATTAGATAGAGCCTTTATGTCTTTTTTTTTGGAGACGGAGTCTCGCTCTGTCGCCCAGGCTGGAGTGCAGTGGCACAATCTCGGCTCACTGCAAGCTCCGCCTCCCAGGTTCACGCCATTCTCCTGCCTCAGCCTCTCCGAGTAGCTGGGACTACAGGCACCCACCACCACGCCTGGCTAATTTTTTGTATTTGTAGTAGAGACGGGGTTTCACCGTGGTCTTGATCTCTTGACCTAGTGATCCGCCCGCCTTGGCCTCCCAAAGTGCTGGGATTACAAGCGTGAGCCACCGTGCCTGGCCCCGAGCCTTTATGTCTTAACAAGAGGAGGGCACTCACATGAGGTTTTGGGTGCACCAGTTGGGTGGGTTCTGAACTTCTGGCCCCCTTCAAAGTCTCAAAGTCTGGTTGACCATGTGTGTTGCACTAAGTTGTGCCCAGCCCTGGTACTGGCTCCAAGGAGTGGCATCAAGTTGTGTGGTGAAGACGGGCAGTGACCCCTCCAGCCCCCGCTGCTTGAGCTGCAGCTGCAGAGTGTGCAAGGGGAGTCTCCGGATGCCACGGGGCTCCATGGGTGTATTCAGAAAGATGAAGCACCCTGTGTGATGCACCTGCACCCAGGCTGATGGGGACACCTGCAAGGACAGACTGGGACATTAAATAGGTGGAGGGAGATTTGCTTTAGAAAACACACACTAGGAAAGTGGAATTTGCCATCAGGCAGGCTAAGGGGTGGTCTGCTTACTACACTTGGAGTCTATTGCCCAAGAGCTGATGAAACAGTTCAGGAAATAAACCAGTCAAATAAATTAAGAAGAATGATGCTTACAAACATATTATGGGGTTTGATCTTGACAACGATTCGTTGATGTCTTCCTAGATTCCCCAGACAGGGGGTCAGAACTACCAGGGGGAAAGACCATGCTTCTTTGGAGAGATCGAGTGGTATTCCCTAGGTCTGGAGCAGCCCTGTCCAGGGAACGCCATACTGGGAATGTTTTTCATCTGTGCTGTCCAAGACGGTAGCTGAGCATGCAGTGTGGTTAGTGCAATGAAAGAACTGAATATTTGATTTCATTGACTTTTAATGAATTTAAATTTAAATCAGAATGCCCACATGTGGCTAGTGGCTATAGGGTGGGCAGTGCTGTCTAGGCCAGTGTGCAGAGGTGGTAGCTGGGGAGGAGCATTGGAGGGAAATGGAGACATGACCCTGGAGAGGTGGTGGGAACAGATCGAGAGGGCCTTGTAAGGTGTGTGAGCAACTCGAGACTTGTCCCTGGAGATGACAGGAAGCCACTGAAGGGTCTAAGCAGATGAATGAGTACTCAGATTGCTAGTTTAAAAGACTTGGCCGGGTGCGGTGGCTCACCCTGTAATCCCAGCACTTTGGGAGGCTGAGGCGTGTAGATCACGAGGTCAGGAGTTCGAGACCAGCCTGGCCAACATGGTGAAACCCCATCTCTGCTAAAAATACAAAAATTAGTCAGGCGTGGTGGTGGGTGCCTGTAATCCAGCTACTCGGGAGGCTGAGGCAAGAGAATTGCTTGAAATCAGAAGGTGGAGGTTGCAGTGAGCTGAGATTATGCCACTGCACTACAGCCTAGGCCAAAGAGCGGAACTCCGTCTCAAAGAAAAAAAAAAAAAGCAAAAAACAAAAACAAAACAAAACAAAAAAAACAAACCTCCAACTCCCCACCCCAACCTGGAGTCCAAGTAGAGAAAGAATGGGGGTAGGAGGGCAGCCAGAGAAGGCTGTCGTGCATGGAAACATCCATCCATCTACACGCACACCCACACACATGCGTATGCCAATTGGTACAGAATTGTAGTGAATACGTATTGCCAGGAGCTGTGCCAAGCACTCTGCATGCCAGAAAATCGCACCACCAGCTCTGGGAAAATATTCTGAAGGGAAAGTTGTAGGGGTTTGTGGCCGAGCTATTGATTGGTGACAGAGGCAGAGAGAGGCACAGAGAGAGACTGAAGACGCCTCTAATGCCTGAAGACGCCTCGAATGCCTGGCTTGCAGGTCTGGGGAGCATCCCTCAGAGAGAGGGGGAGGCCATGGAGAGAAGCAGGTTGGACTACACTGAGTCTGGGTTTCACACCCCGACCCCTGCCACCTTAAGTAAACCTAAGGAGCCCACCCGCCTTGAGGAGACCCCACCCCCAGGTTCCATATCTCCACCTGGGGATGGGAGGGCAGGCTTCCCAGAACAGGGGGAGGCTGACCGTGGACAGAGGCCGTAACGGCTGGCAGAGGTGTTTCTTCCTGCCCAGAAGGAGTGCTCCTCTGCCCTTGGCATTAGAGAGGAGACGCTGTAAGCAAACTAGAGACGCTGTAAGCAAAGTGGTCGCTCTGCTCAGAGTGATGCTGAGTGGTGGTTCTTGCAGAGGCCACACTGAGAAGCAGAAACAGTGCCAGCCACACTCACGGCCCCTGAGAAAGGTGGTGTTAGCAGCACAGAGGGGAGATCAAGGAGCTCCTGTGGGAGCATGTTCCAAAAAACAGTGTGTCAAGTTTCTAACTCATGAGGTTGCCATTTTATTTATTCACTTATCTTGTTTATTCAGACAAGGTCTTTCTCTGTCGCCCAGGCTGGAGTGAAGTGGCATGATCTTGGCTTAATGCAACCTCTGTCTCCCAGGTTCAAGAGATTCTCAGTCGGCCGGGCGCGGTGGCTCAAGCCTGTAATCCCAGCACTTTGGGAGGCCGAGGCGGGTGGATCACGAGTTCAGGAGATCGAGACCATCCTGGCTAACACGGTGAAACCCCGTCTCTACTAAAAAATACAAAAAAATTAGCCGGGCGTGTTGGTGGGCGCCTGTGGTCCCAGCTACTCGGGAGGCTGAGGCAGGAGAATGGCGTGAATCCAGGAGGTGGAGGTTGCGGTGAGCCGAGATCGCGCCACCGCACTCCAGCCTGGGGGACAGAGAAAGACTCCGTCTCAAAAAAAAAAAAAGAGAGATTCTCAGTCTCAGCCTCCTGAGTAGGAAGGATTACAAACGTGAACCAACACACTCGGCTATTTTTTGTATTTTTAGTAGAGACAAAGTTTTGCCGTGTTGGCCAGGCTGGTCTCGAACTCTCGACCTCAAGTGATCCGCCTGCTATGACCTCTCAAAGTGCTAAGATTATAGGCATGAACCACTGCTCTCAGCTGCCATTTATTTTAAATATTTTTTTTTTAAAGTATTTTCCTGCTTAAAAAAATGCATGTCAGTTGAACTAAACCAGTTCTGTCTGAGTTTATCCTTCTTTATCAATTCTGAAGAAATAGTCATGAGCTGGTAAGGATGTTCCTCATGGCATGGCTTATGTCAATACACGGCATTTATTTGGGCAAACACACAATGCTACAACTCTGCACCCTTTAAATGCCATGAAAAGAAAATATTTAAGGGCTTGAAAGTTATTCAGATTATGTGTATAACTGAAAAAAGACATGCAGAGTATAATTGTGTTTTTGTTTTAAAAAACCAAAAAAAAAAATACTCATGGAAAAAATTAGAATAACATACCAAAAATTGTGGTTATTCTGGAAAGAAGAATTAGAATTATAGATGTCTTAGAATTTTCTTCTCTTTCTTCATTTTTATGAATTTCCTACCAAAAATGTGTATTACTGTGAAATGAGAAAAAACAAAACAAAACATGTTTTTGTTTTTTGAAGGGCAAGCCGGAAGGAGGCTGCGGTGGAGGCCGGGCGGTGGGGAGGGTTCTGCCCTGGAATTTGGCTGCATCTGGCGAAGCTCACTGTCTTGGAGTTTTTTTTTTTTTTTTTTTTTTCATGTGAAAACACAGGAAGGCTGTTTTCAGCGGATCTTTTGTCCTCAATCCAAAAAGTGTTTTTCTCCTCTAAGAAAGCAAAATGCAGGTTCTGCCTGGTCCCCAGTGTGGAGCTGGCCCAGCGTGGAGGGCTTAACTGGACCGAACTGCTGTGAGCAGCCGGCCGCACCGCAACTCCCGCTCACTCAGCCAAGAGAGGCTATGGGGACCCAAGCCCGGGTTGGGGAGAGACTGTCTGACGTGACTATACAGAGCCCAGGGCCCTGCTGGTGGCAGTGACATGGCTGAAATAGGGTTGCCATTCAATTAGGTCACAGGATTCTGCCCCCAGGGGTCCTGACTCTGTCAGAAGAGTCCACTGGAGTGTGACGAGGGATGCCTGTCATCAGGACCCAGCCTGGGCAGGGCCTTCTGTCAATGCCGCTCATAAGCAGAGCAAACACTGGGCCACAGAGCTGGGACCTCATGAATGGGACAGGCAAGACAGGTAAATTTTTTGTAATCGAATCCTCATTGTCTTCCGGCACACTCATTTGGCGGTGGGTTGGTTCACAGTCGGAGAAAAAGAAGAATTTTTCAGATGTTCGGATGCTTCTGATAAGCTCTGACTTTCAGGTGGAGGCAGAGAGGTGACTTTGCAAACAGCCAGGCTGGAGCTCCCTGACACCTGTAACCTTTTCCAGAGTCACTTTGGAAGCCTAAGTGACCCCACCAAAGTGGAGCATTGCTCAAACATTCAAACTCACTTTTTGGAACAGCCTTCAAAGCTTGATGCTCATTTGTTCGACTGTTCTTATAAAGGCTGATTTTCTCTTTCTTTGGAAGTAGACAGAAACCATCTGGGGCTGAGAGTGTGATGAAGAATACAAGTGCCGAAGGAGGGGCGTGGCCTTTTAGAGCACCCAGGGGGCTGTTCTGAGGGCCAAAAGACTACTGGGTAGGAGACAGAATCTCCATTTGTAGTGGAGGAGGCAGAGGTGTGCAGAAATTCGAGGACTTGTCACTTGGGCAGAAGATGACGGAGCCACAGTTCAGAGCCAGTGCTGTGACTCTTAACTGCTCTTCAGTTCTGCCTGGAAGGGGAGGGAAGCCTGACAGATCCCATAGATGGCCCTCTGTTGGGGATGGCGTGCAGCGACAGGGTAGATGGGTTCTAGTCAGTCCCAGGGCGAATGCTGTTCCTGTCCTGTGCTCCAGGCTGATTTTGGGTATGTGGGGGCCTTTCTAAATCATAGTACTCAGGAATGATCTGAACAGCTGTTTCCAAATGTCTAGATGCGTGAAGATAAATCATATGCGGACTAACTTTTTTGTGTGTCATCCGAAAGTTCTAGTATTACTTTCCAGCTATTGTTTCCCATTTTGTGCTGAAACCACATCTTCTTCTGGGTTGGGAGATTTATATTTTCCTTCCAGTAAGACAGCCCACCATTTAAAATCAGGCCTATGTGGATGCAATGTGAGCATAATCCATTTAGCACCTCCTTCCCCAGGGCTCTGTCCCCTCAAAGGGGACCAGTGGCTCCCGTATCCACCTAGAAATTAGGCTGTTGTTTTTCTGCCTTTTATGACTTACTTAGACTTTATCTTTAATATATATTCAGATGTTGATCTTTTTATGAGTTCGAAAAGGGCTTTTACCTTCTGGAGCTCCATTCATAAGGTTGCAGTAAGCTAAGTGCATGCTTCATGGCAGCAGATAGGATTTTAAGTCCTTTTTAAAGTATTTTAAAATCTTTGCTGTAGTAAATAGGTGGTGATTGTTACTATTTCTTTCTAGGAATTCTCTATTTCTTCTAGAATTAGAAGGCTTAAGAATTTTGTGTCCAAGTTTTCATAGTATTTCTTTTCTTCCCCTCTTTCTCTCTGTCTCTTGTTAGAAGGGACCCGTAAGAAAAACATAAAAAGGTTGGGATTGGTGCGCACCGTTGCAAGGCTGTTAGGAAGAATAGGGCAGTTGTGCCCTGTTCCGAGGGGCAGTAAGGCAGTTTGGGGCCAGCTGTTGGCAGCATGAGGCTTATCCATGGCCCCGATATTGCTATGGGCAAGGAAGTAGTGATGCCAGGCATTTCTTTCTGTTTGGTAGAAAAATGGAATGTTGGTATCATATCAGTTAGCCAAATTAGGGTGCAGGAACACAATCATTACATCTAAGAGTATTCCTTTTGTGTTTAGAACCATTGCATTATCCCCAAACCCCAGATGTATATTTGACTGGAAAGCACCTTTTCTTGAGCTGTAGAAGTCGTGAAGCATTGACCTGCAGAGTTCCTGACTGCGCCAGGTTCTGGTCATGGGTAACATTGGATGTGTGCTGAAAATGACTCCCCGTGGCTGGTGCTGTAGCAACAAGTCCACAAGCTTCCTGCTCATCTCTTCTCTGACTATCCATGGGCTTCCTGCCGGGCTCTGTTAACATCCCCTTCTCTTTTGCCTCCCACTTATTCCCTCAACCCCGAGTTGTGCAGAAAGCTGTTCTTTCTTGTTTTAATATTTTAAAAAAGAAAGAAGTGGCATTGTCTAAGGCAGAGATTGTTGGCTGATTTACTCATGCTAGGAAGCAAACTTTTCTTAAAAAGCTGCCTTCTCTGCATGGTGGGTTTTAGATACTTGGGCCAACAAAGCTGGCATTGTTTTGAGAGGGTTAACTAAGATTAATGAGGAAAGAAACGTGAAGCCATAAAGGATCAGCGTTTCCAATCAATGACGGAATAAATTTAATGTGTATTCCATCTGCAGTTTCCTTGGCACAAATGTCCAGATGCCAATTCCAAAAGGTTTTGCCTTTTTATGCTTCTAAATAACCTACTAAGACAAGAACAGTGTGTACTTCAAGTGTAATAGTGCTTTATTTAAGGTTTATACTGCAGTCAATGTATTGATCAAGAGGAATTTGTAGAATACAGAGGTGTGTTTTAATAAGAGCTGGATAGAGTACCACAAACCTTGCTATTCCCAGGACTTTAACAATTGTGAATTGCAGTTTCAGCATCTTATTTGGGAGAGGAAGGAAAAGGAAAAAATAATTAATTGTGATAGAGTAATGGGGACCACGAAATGGGGGCTCTAATCCCCACCAAATGCATGGGTAATGAAATAATGAGATTCTCTGTAGGTGTTCTGAAATAACTCTCAGAAAGCAGCTCTGTGCATGAGCTTTCTAGAGACTGTGTATTTAAACTGTGTGTAATTCCTTTTTCAGGTGGGGAGTGGCGTGAGGCCTTGGTCCGTTTCATTGCTGACATTAGCCCTGCACCAGCGGGAGAATGTTTCTTCCTTTAATCACCCCAAGATTAGCCTGCAGTTGCCTCTTTCTGTTGGATATTTGAATAACAAGCTTGATGAAGCCACTTAACTCCCTCCAATTACAGGTGCCAAATGGGGGTACAAAAAAGAGAGGCCTTTTACATGTGTGAATGATTTCACAGTCCAGTGTCATAATCAGATTCTAGAAATTGAACTTGCAGAAAGTTTGTGCTAGCCTTGTGGATTTTCATTTCAGATGTTGTCAACTCAAGGGCATTTGGACCAATCAATATCTGTCTGTCTTCTCGCACATAGAAAGTTGGCTATTAGAAAAGAGAGGCTTACAGCAGGGCTCAGCCAATACCATTAGCCCTAGCCTAAGGGCAGTTCTGTCCATGTGCCCGGGTAGGCACCTGCCCCCTCCCCTCCCCCACCATTAGGGAGGCCACTTGGGATGTCATTTGGACAGAGCGGGCAAAGAGCACTTCTTTATTCTCTCTCTTTTTTACACCCAGACTCCCCCAAAATCAATAAATCTGTTCTTTGCTTATTTTCAGAACTTTACTTCAATATAAGCAAGGACTTTCCTTCCAGCAACAAACTCAAGTAACACCATGTCAGGCTTATGTGTGTGTGTGTTTTCTTTCTCTGTTCCAATTTGAAAAATAATTGGAAATAATATCTGATTGATGTTCTCTCTCTCTCTCTCTCTTTTTAGCTAAAGATTTCCTAGATGAAAGACCTTGATCCACTGCCTTTCATGATTCAGCACTGGATATTCTGTTCCATGCAGCCTTCTATTGGAATAATTTTGTGAAATGAAGGCAACAAAGTATTGTTTTCTTAATCAAAGAGAACTTCATAAAAATTGTGCTCATTGACTGCTAATTTGTCCTGCATTGTTACAGATGCTTTTCTTATGATTTTTGTTTTGCACTGAACAGCTCCCCGGCTGAGAGAAAACCCCGAAGCAGTTAAGATACCAGGAAAGGAAGACTTGAAAATTGGTTAGTGAAGATTCTGAGTATTTCTTGGTGCGTCTCAGAATTTTGTTTCTTTTTTATGGTGATATTTCTTTCTCTCTGTATGTTTCTGTCTCTCTGTCTCTATCTGCATCTCTGCCTCTTATTAGAAGGGACTAATTAGAATGGCACAAACAAGTTAGAATTGGAGATCGTCGTTGCAAAGGCCCTTAGGAAGAGGGGGGCAGTTGTGGTCCATTCTGAGGGCTATCAAGGCGGTTTCCAGCTTGCTCTTGGCATGAAGAGGAATAACCAGGGCCACTTTAATGCCATGGGCAGGGAAAGCATGATGCAAAGCCTTTGGAGGGGCCACCGGATAACCATAGGAGAGCACCAGAACCCAGGGAGGGAGCAGAGGTTGAGGAAGCCTGGTGCCCCAGTGACAAAGCAGTATCCCCGACAAAAGAAAGACTCAATCTTGGAAACAGAAACATGAAGTGAATGTTTAATACCATGGTCCAAGAAGATGGCATTTTCTGTGACTGGAACAATGCAGAATTAATGTGTATCTGCAAGAAATATCATTAAGATTAAGTATTCTTTAGAGAGATTGTTGAATCGGGGAATTCAAGAGTGTTTGTTGGCTTGAGCCAGCCCTCCGCTACCTGACCCATCTGCAGGCAGAAAGGGCATCCTCCAAGGTAAAGACATCTGCTGGAAGACAAAAGTAAAGATGTGAATTTTCTTTCATTTTCCTGAGAGAGCACAATACTTTCAGTTCTCTCTTTTAATGCGACTCTGGATTGCTTTTTCCCTGACAGTTGCTGTAGAGATAGCATAGGCTTGCTGCTTGGCACAGAAGTACTCTTTATTTCATTGTAATTAGCAAGGGTAATTTTCTGGCATGGCTCCGGAATGGTCCATGAGGGGTTTTCATGTCTGAAAGCAGAGGAGAGCTCAAGGTCAGATCCTGAGCTTCAGCAGTGAGGACGAGTTGGAATCCAGAGCTAGAATTGTGATGCTGGAGCACAGGGTGAGGACCAAAGTTTACTCAATTCTCAGGGCCAAAGTCCTAACTGGGCTCCTGCTGATTGTCTCTCCTGGGGTCCTGTTAGGGATGGACCCACAAGATCGCCAGAACGGGGTGGCATTGTCTTGCTATACAAGCTGTTTAGAGGGCTCCATTGAACAGGTTTTCTGTTTTGAATGAAATCATAGATCCTTCATTCAGGGGTTTGCCATGATTACCTTGATCTTATGCTCATCAGCCATCATTGCACTATGTTTTTTGTGTATATGCCCTTCTCTCTTGCCAGATTATCAGAAATGGGGTGTGTGTGTGTGTGTGTGATTTATTTCTGCATCTCCAGTACCTTTCAGGGTACCGTGCAGAAGCATCACTCAAATGCACGAAGCCAAATATGTCTCTGAACACACTGTTTGGTTGAACTGATTGTTCTTTTTTGATAGTGAGACTTTCTCAATAGAGGAGGCAGAGTGCTGATTTATATGCTGATGAAGCTCCTTGTCTTGGCATGGACTCATAACTGACAGAACAGCATGTGGACCTCACCGCTCCTTGGACTTTGAGTGGCGCTACTCTAACACTGAGTCCTGACCTGGATCCCTGTTTGCTTGCCTAGACCTAAGGCGGTGGTGCAGACCTTCCCCCACCCCACATACCATCTCCTTCTGGAATGTGGGTTTGTGGAACTGAGACTGGGTTGGTCACGGTGCCTCATTCTTCTGGTCATGTGACAGGTCTGGACCTGGTCATGTGGCAAAGTCGAATGTAAGTCACATCAAAGCAGGGAGAGTTAAAGCAAATCTTTTCTCTCTTGTTGTGGAGCTGGAATATGAGCCCAGAAGCTTCCAGAAGCCATGGTCCTGCCCTCATAGAGAAGCTCAACTGAGGGAACAAAATCTACCTAGGTGGCAGCGAGCATGGAAGGAGCCTGGCTACATCCAGTTCTCAGATCCTGTTGTCCCCACCCACCCCCTGTAACTCGCCAGTTTTATCCATCAAGCATCCTCTCCTCTCTCCCAGCTTGTTTGAGTTCTGTTTCTGTCATTGTCACCAAGAGAGATTTGATGAGTAAGGAATCCCAACATTCCATGGGAGTCTTGGTGGTTTAAATTTTTAAGTGAGTCCTCACTTGTTAAAGTCTTATTCCTGTTAGAGGGCACTTCTGTGGTCCAGAAGGTGGGGAATTCCTATAGGTGATGTGTGGTCTCTCTAAGCAATTTGACCAGGACTGTTTCATAAAATATTTAAAAAATGGTTCCTTTGAATTATTCCTTTTCAAATGTATATGTGTTCTTGGCAAACAAGAGATGATTTGTGTTAATCAGTGATCTTTGAGCAAATTCCTTGCAATACTTTATCTCCATATAAACTTGAAGCTTCTTAATCAAAATAGTACTTGTGCATTTTGTATGGCTTCCTCTTTTATAAGTAAAATGAATGGACTTGGGACCAAAATAGAATTTTTTTTTTCAGAAACTATAGGACTGAAATCTTTTTGTCCAAGGCAGTTGGATCCCACAGTACATTTTCACTGTAACAGACAATGAGGTTGAATCAATCAATAAATAAATAAAGTCACCAACATGTCCAAAAGCCTCCATTTAAAACTCAAAGCCAGTGGTTTTGGGTTTCACCTTTTCCTTTAAAATTAAATTCCCTGAAACCATATTTTAAAAATGCAAGCTGAATGGGAACTGCCAAACTGAGAAACTTTAAGTTTAAAAATAGAACTACATCTGAATTATAGAAATTTGTCTTCTAACCAGCCATCGGTAACTGTAAGCATGCTTCATAGATCTACATATTTCAGCACTTTTTACATTCTGAAAGAATCTTGCTTAGATACGAAGGTTAACTGGACACCTTTTTCTGCATTCACCTTTAATACTGGATGCCCCCTTTATCTGCGCTCCCAAGCTGGGAAGCCCCAGAGTGGGCTCTTGGCCCCTTATGGCCAACTGAAGTTCTCCATCTCTGCAGCCTCCACGATCACCTTAAGAATAGGCTCGCGACCTCCTTTGGGCCACACAGAGTCCTTCTCAGGGTTTGCGCTGGAGCTCTCAGGAGGGATGCTCGCTTTCTCACTGATCAGGAACTCTAAGGACCAAAGCCTGGAGTGATGGAGTGATCTGCTTGCAAGTGAACCAGGCAGGAGGCAGCCAGCCTGGAGGGCACACATGACCTGGCAGGGCTGAACCTCAGGCTCCGGTGAGGCTGGCTCCTGACTGCCCCTCTGGACTTTCTCAGTTATTTCAGGCCATGGATTATCTTTAGTGCTTAAGCTAGTTTGACTTGTGTTTCTGTCACTCGTAATTCAGAGAATCCTGGTGGCTTCAGTGTGATCAGGAAGACATTGGGAGCCATTTTAGTTTTTACTTAACTTTCCAAAGTTGCTAGACAGGCTGATTATGGGTCTGTGCTAGTCTGGGAACCTGTGTTTGCTCTCTTAAGCCATGGGTCTTAGACTCATTTCCTGTGGCAAACAGGATGCACTGCACATTTTTACTGTGTTTTTGTTGCCCATAAGTAGGAGGCAGATTCAAATGATAGAATTGGAAAGTTTCCAAAAGCACCAGCCATGGTAGGGACCCTGAAGATTGCAAGATAAACAAAAGCATTCAGAACTTGTGATGGGAATGTGAGAGGATTGAGCGCTGAAGTCAGCCTAACAGAGGCTGTCGTTTACCCGGTGAAATCCTCAAGTTACAAACAGCTGCTGTGCAATTGGATGTCACAGTCTTCAGTTAGGCTTTATTTGTCATTTGGTTTATAAATAAGGTTTCATTTTGTCTTTTTTTTTTTTCTGTCTGGCAATGTGGTATCTCTTCCTTGCAGGATTTGGGAAGCTGGGAATGTGTGTGACCCACACTAGCTGAGGATGATAGACTTTGACAGTGTCCCCAGCATTTTCATGTTGAAATCTGTTTTATCCTAATTTCCAGTCTTGGTCTTGTCTGTCACAGGCTGGGGAGAAGAGCACCACCCAGAGAAGGACCCAATGAGGGACCTTTCCTCCCTGCTTAGTGGGTTGAGGGCTGGGCTTTGGGTTTGAGATGTGGAGAGAAAGAAGCTACATGGAAGAGAAAGGACAGAGGTACAAGGACGCCCTCCAGCTGGCTACACTTCTGAAACTAAAACGTACAAAACTCAGTGGCTTTTCCTCTACTCCTATGATGGATGTGCAAGGAAGCCCTCCAGCTGGCTGCATTTCTGATGCTAAAAATACAAAACTCAGCAGCTTTGCCCGTACTCCTATGATGCCTGCTTTTTAAGAGTGAAGAATGCAGTATGCAGAAGTCCTCCCATTCCCGCCATGCCTGACCTGGTGCATCACAGGCTGCCCAGATGCAGAGGAAGGCTCGGCCATTTCGGCCTTGGCCTGGGCTCTTGGTGGTCCACTCTGAGGGAACTACATCTAACTACAGAGCAGCGCCGTGGGAAGGAAAGGTCTGGGAAAGTGCAAATGGGAGCCCCAGCGCAGAGCACAGCAAAACAATTCTTTGGCTGTGACACTGCAAATGCCATGACCACACAACTCAGCCAACTGGTTACCTCTCACAATGGTGCCTGGTACATCCAGAATCTTAATCTGAGTAATGACTAGTTTTTCAGAAAAATATGTTTTATCCTGAGTTCACTGTAGTGTCACATCCATGGTAGGAAACAATGCAGAGAGATCCTGTATCTGCTTTACCCTGGGGTGACATCTTGCATAACCGCAGTATGTATCACAGCCAGGGTATTGAAGCTCATACAGCCCACTGACTGTATTCAGATTTTACATGCACTTTCTTGTGTGTGTGTTTAGTTCTATGCCATTTTGTATATTTGTGTGATCATCATCACGGTCAAGTATAGAACAGTTTTGTCACAAGGATCCCACTACACCTAAAAATTTAAATTTTAAATGTTTTTGTTGTGATCTTTTCTTTTTCTTTTTTCTTTCTTTTTTTTTTTTTTTTTTTTTTTTGAGATGGAGTCTCACTCTGTTGCCCAGGCTGGAGTGCAGTGGCGCAATCTCAGCTCACTGCTGCCTCCGTCTCCAGGCTCAAGAGATTCTCCTGTCTCAGCCTCCTGACTAGCTGGGATTATAGGCATGCACCACCACACCCACATAATTTTTGTATTTTTTAGTAGAAATGGGGTTTCAGGGTTTCACCATGTGGGCTAGGCTGGTCTTGAACTCCTGACCTCAAATGATCCTCCTGCCTTGACTTCCCAAAGTGCTGGGATTACAGGCGTGAGCCACCACACCTGGCCTGTTGTGATCTTAAGCGTGATTTTTCAGTGTTTGGAGCCCAACTTTTTCATGAACTATAATGGGAAAATAGGACCCCAGGTGCCAATATTTGCTTTCCAGCCCCGCCTCCCCACCCTGGACCCATGTGGGCCACCCATTGTAGCAGGCCTGCCTGTGGATTCCACAATGAGGCTCTTCAGGAAGGGTGTGGAGAGAATCCCATGTCTGGGAGGAACCGTCCCTTGGATTTCTCTGCGCTGATCTTCCTATCCACTGGCGTTATCTTGAGATAAAACCACGGAGCTCTTCATGTTGAAATGCCAATACCTTTCCCCTCCACCGCCTGTCAGTTGGTTTGGCTGAAGCCTGCTCACATTTACTTAACTTGACATATAGTAATAATGGAATATAATGAAAATTCTTTGCAAACTATTGATTTTTTTCTGCATGCATCCAAATGGGCTGCAGAATGGAGTTATTTTTTAGTTTGCACTATTCTCTGGCCATCCTTTCAGCATAAGGTGTTATAAAAAAAGATCATGGATTTAGTCAGAGATTGTGAAAAATCAGTGCAGCTGTAAGAAGGAAACAGGCATTTCTGTGACAGGCCTTTTTAGAACCCTGTCTTCTAGCTTCTTTCTTTGCACTTGGTAGCCACCCTGGCCTCTCAATCTTGGCTCCCTGTGGGCACCAGCTCTATATGCCCCATCAAAGTGTTTTAACTTTCTGAACCCCAGTTTTTTTGTACATAAACTCATATATATCTTATATGTTGTGATTTTGAAGGTTGAATGCGTTAATGTAATAGGCCCTCAGTAAATGCTAGTTTTATTTTCAGCCATTTGTCAATTATTTAGCACTTCCCTTGGACCAGGTATTTGTTGGATGCTAAGTATAGACAAAAATAAAGTAAAAGCTATCTTCACTCTCAAGAGAATCACAGTCTTCTTGGTCCTGCAGTTAGAATTCAGTGCAGTGCTCATCATTTCCCTAAAGAGAATCCATGCTTGCTGGGAGCTAGGGAGGGATGAGGTGTCAGGAAAGCCTTCCTAGAGAAGGTCACACTTCACTTTTTGGCTGTTCGTGTAGACTTGGAAGGACCTAGGCTGTGCAGAGAGAAAAGGACATTCAAGTAGAGGGGAATGTGTGAGCAAGGTCCAGAAACAGGAAGGACTGTTGAGTGTTCAGAGACTCTTATGTGGATCAGAGACAGCGTGGGAACAGGAAGGTGGAAGGGACACATGGAGAGGTCAGTAGGGCCAGAGCCTGGGACCACGTGACCTACCGAAGCTTCCCTGTCCAAAATAGTGGGCAGAGTTCTGGGTGGCAGAAAGTTGCACAGCTGAGATCAATGTCAAGGCTGATCGGGTTTGGATCCAAGACTGTAGATGTCTTCTGAAATGCGGTTATAAGGTCCTGGAGAGGTCGGAAGCCTTCCTGGTTGTGCCAGGCAGGGAGGATCCCAGCTCCAGACACCAATGACCACCTCCACTCTGCCTCCAACCAGCTCTGGGAACCCTGGGCAAATCCTTTTGTGAACTAAAGGGATTGGGTTGGTTAGCTTCTAACGTTCTTTCCAGAGCTAAGATTCGTTGATTCTCTATGGTTTCACAATACCACAAAATGAGAAGATCAAGAATAAAGTGACAATAGATGCATTCTGTTGTGAAAATTTTATCCCATCCAAAAAGTTCTATGCACAATGGAATCCCTTCAGGATCTTGAAATCTAGCTACCTTCTTGGCGAAGACAAACTCTATATGATCATAGCTTCTTAGATTCATTCAATTCTTAATTAACTTGTCATTAAAGTAGGACTGGGGGCTCACATGAGTGAGAAATCAGAAGAGAAAGTCTCCATTGCATGCCATAAGTGTGGGTTTGTGGCTGGGAATTCCTGGCTCCTGTATTATTTGATCCATTTCTTTCTGGTTGGGAAGGGACATTCTTCAGTTACCAGGTGCACAACAAGGGACTCACTGTTGCGGTGTCCACCTCACCTGTTTTGGGCATCTCCAACAATCACCCTTGAACTGAACTTTGGCTGGTCTTGGCCCAGGTGAGGGGAGGCACCACTGCAGCCTGTCCTGCGGATGTCCTGTGACTCATCTTCACATGTCCAGGAGGGTGCTTCCCTGGCTCAGCTTGGGAAGTCAGCACAGGAGTCTCTGGTTCTCTTCCATCGCTGTCTTGCCGTGGCCTTTGTATCCTCTTCCACTGGGTGTTCGTTTACCTAAGTGCCACTCCTGATAAGACCACGCCTGTACCTTGATGGTTGCCACTAGTCAAATGAGTGATGTCCCAGGCTGCAGAATATATTGAAGAGAGGGAAGACAGAATCCTAAGGAGGGCAAGGGGCCCCTTCAGTGGCCTTCAACATCTACCGTGTCTTTCCAGGCCAGCATGGGCAGGGATGTGTGGCTTGCAGCTGGAGAGAGCAGCCCAGGCAGTCTGGCTCAGCCTAACTGGCATTCATCTCGCGGAGCTGGGATCAGGAGCTCACCCCTCTGCAAGACCCAGAGCAGCTCTCTTCACTGTTGCATGACCAAGCATCTCCTGGTTTGCAAGGACTGCTTTTGGATAGATTATTTCCTCTAATTAGCCTTGTGACATTTGGTGTGTGATCACAAACTGTAAGTCTATTGCAGACTCTGATGCTGTGTTCTCTGTGGAATAGGAGCCCCCCTGCACTAGGTCTGAGATGATGTATCTCTGCACACAGGAGGACTCATGAGGACTGTGGTCACCTAGGAGCTCAGGGACCCACAGAGCCCTGGGTCATTTTGAGCTCTAGCAGCTGAGAATCTAATTGCCCAGTGGGGCTTTGTATCATAGATTTGGACCAACATGGCGGTTTACCTGGCTCATTGCACCAGAAGGAGCGTGGAGAATGCAAATTTCCCCAGACAGTTCAGGCTCATGCGGGCAGAGATCTGGCCTCGCACTCCTGCAGCCCCCACTCCCCACCCCATGAGCTCCCATGCCCGGCTCAGCACTAGGCATGTGGAGATGCTCTGCACAGACCACAAACCTGAACCTGACTTACCGCTTTCCACATGTTGATTAGAAACACCGCACATGACACCAACTTCATTCTTTCCAATGGTCATTTGTGTCCCTGCTCTCTGCAGCAGGGTAGACAGAGCCCAAGTCACTCAGTGGCAGCCATGGGGTAGCAGCTTTGGAATGAGCTGGATCTACAATAGGACAAGACTCAGAGCCTTGCCACGTGGGGGCTCCCTGACCCATGCAATGCTGAGCCTGCCTCTGGGAAAGCCTGTGGCTGTGCTGTGACTCCTCCCTCTGACTCTCCAGGCCTCCGACCTCCGGCTGCAGCCGCCTCTTGACCTCACACTTGTTCTTTCTATGCAGCTGAATGTGCCCATTCACAGTTTGGGTAGTTTTTTGCATAAACTTTTATTTCTCATTCTAAGAGTAATATATGTGCATTATAGAAAGCTTACAAATAAAGAGAAACACACACTAAAGAGCTCAGTCATGGGTTTTTCTTTCCATATTTGATCCGTCCTGCTCTGTGGGTGTGTGATCTTTGTTGGTATGTTTGGGAACACCCTCTACGTACCATCTAATGCCCTCCTCAAGTGCTCCTGGCCCCGCACCTCAGCTTGCTCTGTGCTAGCACATGGAGGCTTTCCCAGCCTCTGCCTGCTCCTAAGCCTGATCTGCTTTGCCCACGTGCTCACCGCTTGTCCTCCCTGATCGTCTCAGCACCCAGGACTCCCCTTGTGAGCATCCATAGCCCTGCTTGTCGCTCATGCTTGCTTCCTAATCACAGACGTGCTGGCCCACAATATTCTCTGACTTTGTCCGAACCTCTGAGGTGGGGAGTCCCTGCTTCTCTTTCTTGGTAAGTTCGGTGGTATCTTACATTGAGCTAAAGAAAGGGCTCCTAAGCTAGATATGTAAGGATCTTATTAAGAAATAAAAATTTAATTAATATATTCATAAGAAGGCCCATCTTCATGAATAATGGCCAGCTCAGCCCCCACTATCTTTTACGCTCCGTCAGTAAAGGTTAATGCCCTTCATGATGTTGGGTCCTGAGAAAGTTGATCGTGGTCTTTACTAAACTCGATGTTCCCCAACCTGCCTTGCAGGGGCCCTGGAAACAAACAGCAGCATGATTTCGAATGTGTACACACCAGGGCTTACAGCTGAAGGGGCTTCTTGGGCAACCAGCCCAAGTGTTTTGTGTTCTTTATCTCTCCTTCTGCTAAACGTGTGAAGAGGGGCTGGAAGCATACAGGGTGGGTTTTGGGTGTGTGTGGCGTTTTTGTGGGGTGACCACTTTTAAAGACCTTTCCGCTCCTGTAGAAAAAGCTGACAAAGAGAACGTGGTTGTCAGTCGTGTTTCAGAGATCAATGTTCCCTCACACGGCGGGGCCAATCCACACCCATATTTTTAATGATCTGACCCAATGTAAATCTGCCAGTTACAAAGATGCTGCCTTAGAATTTTAAAAAACCTAATAAATAATTTGTTATAACTGCAGGGTATCACGTTACCATGTTACTTATTATGGAACTAGGGTAATATTTAAATTTCTTATTTACAGCGTTAAAATAAATAGTGATTTGGGCATTTTTGCAAAGCAGGGGACATGCGTTGTCACTCCCTGCCCCCTCCCCGCCGCCTGCATTTCCCAGCCTCAGTGCGCTCGCCCTTCCTGCTGGGTCTGAGTTCTTTTCCCTGCTGCAATTACTCCGTTATGCTATTAAAGTTCAGAATGTGCAACATGCCTGACCCCTGAAGGCATTTGACAGTCATTTTTTTTTTTTTATCTTGTCTAATACCTGTGGCTCCCTTTCTGTGCTGACATTTCACTGCAAGCATTCTATGGGATCTGCCGGTTAGCTGTCCCTTGAAGGCCACTGGCCTCAGCACCTCTTATGGCCACTCGTCTGGCCCCTGTCAGATCTCCTAGGGGGGTGGTGAGCAACACAGTGAATGAAATATCAAGCGCATCAGATCAAATGGCAGCCTGGCCCCCCAGGTAAGAGCAGACTCAGGGTGGAGGGCATTGGATCAGGCCTTCAGGCTTCCCTGGTTCACACGGGGCTCGGACCCTTGTTCCATCAAGTGCCCCTCGCTTAAGCCCCACTAATTGGGTAGGATTGCTGCCGTCTGATGAGTCATAATTAGGACGAGGCGGCTCCGGGAGGAGCCTTCTTATCCGGCAAAGGGTCAGGGACTAATGACTAGCAGAAGGTAACGGTTTTGTTGATGCCTGTAGTCTCTGTTGGAAAAAAAATTCCAGCCCTGCTGCATTTCTTCCGGCGGCAGGCACTGAATCTTCTCTCATTTGATTCAGTGACCTCTCAAGTGCATCGTCGCCCCCAGGGCTCTGGGCCGTCCGGCAACTGTGAAGCCCCTTGGGTTGATAATCTTCTCCCACACTTGCCCTTAACACCAGACGCACCACCATTAGCCGCAGCTGCACGGGCGCTCATTAGAGACGATCGATAGGAGTGAGATCAAGAATGCCGCTGCCCCCCCACTCTCCGGGTCCTGCAGATTTGCAGGCGTTCCCACGCAAGGCCTTCCTGCCAGCCACGCAAAACAGGGGCTTCTTAACACACAAAAGGGGAAAATGAGAAAGGACAAGGAGAAAGTACATATTTACCTTCCTGCTCTCAGGGTGTTGTTGACTGTCCAGAGGAAATTTTATTTTCGCCGTGATGTGAAAATCGCTAGTCTTTGCCTTCTGTTGCTCCTTGAGTCAGACAGGCCAACATAAAAATGTTTCTTAATGAAAGAATCACCAGCTCTCCCTACAGAGACAGGGAAAATGTTGTTGTTGTAGCGAGCTGGGCTGGGGGAGCTGCGATGAGTGCTGCGGTCCCTAGTTGCGCCGGAAGGTGTTGCCGGAGAGCCTGATCACTCCCACCCTCCTTCCTTCCAAGTTGGGGAACTTGGGCCCCAGTGGACACTGGAAGCAGTAATGGTCTCAGTGGCAGAGGCTGGAGTCAGCCCTCCTGCTCAGACCCCACAGGTCAGCTCCTTTAGGAGAGCTGGGCCACGTTGCCCACGGGGCCCTTCTTCCCCTGTGCTGGGCTGGGTGGGCTCAGGACCCTCCTGGGGCTGAGGAGCAGCAGCCTCTCTTACATATTGGGGGCAGCAGCGGGTGGCGAGGCACTTCTTCTCCCCCCAACCCGGCCCCTCCTCCTCATTCTTAGGTGGGTTTGGGCACTGGTGCCTTTAGTGGGCTCATGGTTGCCTTATCTCCCCATCCTTACTACCAAGCTTCCCATGGAAAGGACTAGAGACATGAGAAAGTCGTGAAAACCCAAAGTTGGAGCTGCACCCTACAGTAGCATCCCCAGAACAGGAAACTCAGGACTGACCCTAACCATGTCTTCCCATCAAAGAAGGAAAGTGCATTTGAGAATTCTCTAGGAAAGACCCCATAGACCTGCAGTGTTGTTCCCCAGCTAGAAGGGCTGGGTTGGGGACCGAGGTGGCAGGAGGGCACATCTGGACCCTGCCAGCAGCCATACCTTGCAGAGAAAGGAAACTCTGCTCCCAGAAGTGTGGAGAGACACTCTCAGACAGGGGAGAGCACCTCCACAGAAGGGCCCTGGCCCTGCTTCCTCCACAGCCGCTCTGCTAGGCAATCAATCTCACAGAGCAAGTGCAGAGCTCTCAACTTTTCCTATATCCTTTAGTCTCTGCCTGAAATATTGATCTAGTTACAGAAACCATGATAACTCAAAAACCAGGCAAAAGAAATCTTTCTTTATAAAGATAAGCAAAGAATGGTGACTTATGACAAGACAATCCAAAGTTTTAAGGACTCAGAACAAATGTCTCTCTGTGAGATGAGGTAGCAGCAAGAAATAGAAAATTCCAGAAAGTTCCTCTTTTCTATTTGTCACAAAATTTAAGGTGACACTGCATCTATGAAATCAGAACTGGGGTTTTTTTTTTTTTTAGGGGAAAAAGCAAGACCCTCAAAGGCTATTTACAAATAATTAATAAATTTAAACTGCAAAGTGGGCAGTTAATTGTAGGCAATTGATTCATTGACATAGAAGATAAACCTGAGAATATAGAGAAGCTCAGAGAAAAGGGACAAATAAATAAAATGATAAAAGAAGTTAAGCAGGAGACCTGGAAGGTCAAGAGATCCAATATATGTATAATGGGAATTCCCGTTAACGGAGAAACCAATGTTATCTCTGAGGAATAAAAAGGGCTTTATGAGTACCAAACACAATCAATGGAACTTGAATTTTAATGTTGAAAAGAAATATGCATGTAGGCTAAAAAACAATCAACCTAAAAAGAAGTAAAACTCAAACCGTTATGAGTTTCTTCTACCTACAAAAAGACCAAATCCATTTTCACTTTTATTGGAACACAGAGCTCATATTCTGTTCTGCTTGAGATTATGAATGGTTTTGTTTACTTTGTTATTTACCTTGAACATTGTACCTGAAAAAAAATTCAATTCCAATATTCCCCCATCTCCCGCGATCATCTGTACCTTGAGACAAATTGGACAGTGGGTAGATTTTTCTGCAATAATAAAGAATGGACAACAATGAATAAGTGTTTACAGAGTTTTTTTTAGAATGATATTTTGATGCAATCTTCTCTACCCTGACAACGTGCCATTTTTAGGTAGCATCCAGTTAGTCTGCAAACTCCATAAGGTAAGGATTGCAAAGATTTGTGCTATCTCATTAATTCTCTCTTCTTTGGATCTAGCAAGGTGCCAGACACATGGAAGCTGCACATTATGTATATGTTGATTAGAATTGGCTACAGCAAAGGACATTCTCAGATATGCAAAGAACCCCAAAAATATAACACTCGTGTACCCTTCTTTAAAAATTTATTGAAGACACCCTGCAGCCAGCTATGGAAGGATGGGGAAGTCATAGCATAAAAAAAAAGAGGTAAACAGCAAAACCAGCAAAGTATGTAGAGTTGAAGTAACTGTAGCTTATATAATTAAAAAGCAACCCAAGTACAAAATATAATTATTAAGAGCTAAATGCTTAAGTTATGCAAATAATTAAGTATTAATTATCTACTCTAGCTATTAGATAATAAAAACAAAAGTTGGCAAATGAGATAGGGAAATAAAAAGTAAATGTGCATTCAACTTTTGTTTTCCTTGGGAAGAGACATTGGGTAATATCACAGTGTTAATGGTAACTAGAAAAAAATGTGGTTTTAAAAAGGGATGTAAAAATAACCACATGTGGAATAAAAACAGGAGTTACTCTTTGAAAATTACCGAAAGAAAAAAGAGCTAAGGAAACAATTCTTTAGTAAAAGATGAATAAAGGGAAGCAACAAGAACATATTTAAAAATAAGGCACGATAGAAGTAAGTCCAGTGATAAATGTGAAGAGGCCAAATTCCTCAAATGACAGACTTGCAGGCTTGATTGAAAAGCAGAGTTGAATTAAAGTCTGTTGACAAAAGATGCATATAAAATAAAAAGACATGGAAAGATTGGAAAATAGGGGTTGGACAAAGACATGACAAGTAAATACAAGAAACTGAAAAGTAGAAGCAATATCAAATTAAGAGTTAAAACAGTTTCAATGATTTTCAGATAGACAAAAAGCAAAATGCACCATGAATATATATATGAATAATAAACCCCTATGTGTGAAATATAATTATAGGAATATATAAAGTAAAAGTAAAAATATAAGAAGAAATTGACAAAAACATGATTAACCCAGTAATTTTCATATGCCACAGTCAGTATAGGACAAGATGAATTAACAAAATTAAATAGATAAAAAACTGAACAACATACAATAAATAGAGCAGATTTGTGTTTAATAAGGGGTAGTGAACTTTGTACCATCCAAAGAATGGGGATAATGTCCGTAATATGTTTGTAAAAATTGATGATCAAAATGTCTTAATTACAAAGAAAAACATAATGAAATCTCTTAGGTAACAAACTGTACAGACCATATTTGTAGCTACAAAATGGACACAAATTTTAGTAACAAAAATGTACCACCAACTGTAATACACTTAAAAATTAAAACAATACTCCCCCAGTATTAGATTAAATAAAGTCTCTAATTCAAGGCTACTTAAAAAACAAAGACATATAAAATTTAAAGATGAAGCCCAAAGTCATTTCAGAGTCAAACACATCAGATTAAATATATTTGTTAATAAATAAGAATAAACAACAATAAAAACCTCTAATAACCACTTATTTTTATTGTTTTAGAAAATCCAAGATATTAAGTTCAAGGATGTTTAAAAAATAATAAAGACTACAAAAGAGAAGTTTATGAACCAAAACATGGAAAAAGTAAACTTGATAAATTCAAGAACTTTAAAAACAAATATACCTTAAAAATTTAACCAATGAAAGATCTATTTGGGAAAAAAAGAAAAAAACTGTAAATATGGAGAAATGAGGAAATTAATAACCATGACTGAGGAAATAAAGGAAAAGAAGAGAATAGAATTAATAAAACTATAAATAATGGTGATAAAAACTATAAAGAAATGCTATATATTAAAACTTAGTAGTAATAAACTTCAATGAAATTGAACATTTTTCTGAAGGAAATGTAAATTTTCATGTATTTCTACAGGGTAATAACCGTGGAGAAAAATTTCAAAAGTTGTCTTAGGTTTAATAGTTATAGTTTTGCAATACTTTCATATTAATCTCTTGTGTCAGTCCCTCTATGTTCAGTATTTTGGTCTTCCAGATTAATTTTAGAATCCTTCAGAGTTTGGAAGTGAGGGATTTCTCTTGTAAGAACTTATAATTACCCTGCTATATGAATGACCGCAAAGCACAGGGAGAGAATGCTTCCTGGTGCACTTCACAGAACGATCTGAGGCTTGGATCTAAAATTTGAAAAAGTGTAAGAAAACTCCAGACCCAGCTCCCTGGAGGATGAAGTAAGAGTAGTGGGTGGCACTGGCTCCTGGTGAGATGTGTCCATAGTTGTTGAATCAAAAACCAAAAAGTCCTAAATAATATACAGCAAATAGCAAGTAGAAAACAACATTTTCATATACCATATAGGTCTATTCTAGGAATATAATAGTGTTTTAATATTCAGAAATCTATTAATAAAATATATCACATCCATAGATTAAAAGAAGAAAAACCTCAATAGATTCCCAGAAGGCATCTGAGAAAATTCAACATCAATTTCTGATAAAAACTTAATAAGTTAGGAATAGGAGAACAGTTCCTTGACATAGAAAAAAACAACAACAATAGAAAATCAGCAGCTACATTGCATTTAATGAAGTTCCTCCAAAGGCTCTGCAGTTAATATCAAGATCGGGGTAAGGATGCTATGATCACCATCATTATGATCATCGTTCTGAAAGTTCTAGCAAATGTGATAAGACAGGAAGGAGAAATAAAATTAAGGAATAGATAAAAAAACTGCACCTATATCTAGAAATTGTAAGAGAATATTTTAAAGAAGTAGTTAACAGTTTCTTTTTAAAGAAAAGTAGCATGCACAAGTCAAAAATTTTCTTATCTTCCATTAATAATTAGCTGGAAAATGAGAAGATAAAAGATTTTCAATCCACAAGATCAATGTAGGACATTAAATTCTAGGAGTAAACCTAGTGAGATATACCAGGGACCCACGTGAAGAAAAGAACAGCAGGTCTTGAGAGTTGTCAAGGAAGTATTGAACAGAGACATAGCCCTTGGTTCCGAATAATGCACAGAGGTCAAATATGCACAATGTAACCTGTATTAGGGCAATTCCAATCACAATTCAAATTTGGGATTGACTTCAGCCTGTTCTAGAAGAATAGCAAAAATGTTGATTCCTAACGGAGGAGAACAGTGGAGAGGACAAGGAAATCTCATTTTTCTGGGCTTTGCAGATATTGCTTTTTTTTTTTTTTTTTAAACAAATGGAAGGTTTGTGGCCACTCTGCATGGAGCAAGTCTATTGGTGCCATTTTTTTTCCAACAGCATGTGCTCGCTTCCTATTTCTGTGTTACATTTTGGTGATGCTTGCAGTATTTCAAACTTTTTCATTGCTATTAAATCTGTTATAATGACTCATGATCGGTGATCTTTAATGAAACTCTTATAATTATTCTGGGATGTCATGAACTGCACCCATGTAAAGCAATGAACTTAACTGATAAATGTTGTATGTGTTGTGACTGCTCCATTGATCAGCCATTCTTTTGTCTCTCCCTCCTTTTGGGCTTCCCTAATATGCAATTAGATTGAAATTAGACTAAATGATAATCCTACAATGGCCTCTAAGTGTTCAAGTGAAAGGAAGAGTTGAATATCTCACATTTTAAATCAAAAGTTAGAAATGATTAAGATGTGTTAAAAGATGACTTAGGCTGAAAGTCAGGCCTCTTGTGCTAAACTTAGCCAACTTGTCAATGCAAAGGAAAATATAAGTTGAAGGAAATTAAAAGTGCTACTCTAGTGAACACACAAATGATAAGAAAGTGAAACAACCTTATTGCTGATATGGAGAAAGTTTGAGTGGTCTGGATAGAAGATCAGTCCAGCCACAACGTTCTCATAAGCCAAAGCCTAATGCACCATTAGACTCTAACTCTCTTCAATTCTATGAAGGTTGAGAGGGTAAAGAAGCTGCAGAAGAAAAGTTTGAAGCCTGTAGGAAAGGTTGGTTCATGAGATTTAAGAAAAGAAGCCATCTCCATAACGTAAAAGTGCAAGGCAAAACAGCAAGTGCTGATGGAGAAGCTGCAGCAAGTTATCCAGAAGATCTAGCTAATATTACTGGGGTGGCTGCTTTAAATAACAGATTTTCAATATAGACATAACAGCCTTATACTGGAAGATGCCCTCTAGGACTTCCATAGCTACAGAGAAGTCAATGCCTGGCTTCAAAGCTTCAAAGGGCAGGCTGACTCTTTTAATAGGGGCTAATGTATCTGATGACTTTAAGTTGAAGCCAATGCTCCTTTACCATTCTAAAAATCCTGGAGCCCGTAAGAATTAAGCTGAATCTATTCTGTCTGTGCTCTATAAATAGGACAACAAAGCCTGGATGACAGCACGTCTGTTTACAGCATGGTTTGCTGAATACTTAAAGCCCATTTTTGAGATCTACTGTACACACACACAGAAGATTCCTTTCAAAATATTACTGCTCATATTGACAATGCGTCTGGCCACCCTAAAGCTCTGTTGGAGATGTACAAGGACATGAATGTTGGTTCCCTGCCTGCTAACACAAGATCAACTCTGCAGCCAATGTATCACGGAGTAATTTTGACTTTCAAGTCTTATTATTTAGGAAATACATTTCATAAGGCTGTAGCTGCCACAGATAGTGATTCTTACAATGGATCTGGGCAAAGTAAATTGAAAACTTAGAAAGGATTTACCATTCTAGATGCCATCAAGAACATTCATAATTCAGAAGATTAAAATATCAATATTATCCGGAGTTTAGAAGAAGCTAATTCCAACCCTCATGGATGACTTTGAGGAGTTCAAGACTTCACTGGGGGAAGTAATTGCAGATGTGGTGGAGACAGAAGAAGAACTAGAATTAGAAAGTGGAGCCTGAAGATGTGACTGAATTGCTGCAATCTCAAGATACACTTGAGTGGATGAGGAGCTGCTTCTTATGGAAGAGCAAAGGAAGTGGTTTCTTGGGATAGAATATACTCCTGGTGAAGATGCTGTGAACACTGTTGGAATGAAAACAAAGGATATAGACTATTACATAAAATGAGTTGATAAAGCAATGGCAGGGTATAAGAGGGTTTTTTGGTTTTGTTTTGTTTTTGACAGAGTCTTGCTCTGTTGCCATGCTGGAGTGAGTGCAGGGGTGCAATCTTGGCTCACTGCAACCTCTGCCTCCTGGATTCAAGCAATTCTGTGCCTTAGCCTCCCGAGTAGCTGGGACTACAGGTGTGTGCCTCCACACCCAGTTAACTTTTGTATTTTTAGTAGAGACGCAGTTTCACCATGTTGGCCAGGATGGTCTCGATCTCCTGACCTGGTGATCCGCCTGCCTTGGTCTCCCGAAGTGCTGGGATTACAGGTGTGAGCCACTGTGCTGGCCAACTCTGTTTTTAAAAGAAGTTCTACTGTGGGTAAATGCCATCAAAAAGCATCACATGTTACAGAGAGATCTTTCATAAAAGGAAGAGTCAATTGATGTGACAAATTTTATTGTTGTCTTATTTTAAGAAATTGCCACAGCCACCCCAACCTTCAGCAACCACCACCCTGATGACTTCACAGTCATCCACATCAGGGCAACACCCTCCACCAGCAACAAGATGATGACTCAGGAAAGATCAGGTGATCCTTAACACTTTTTAGCAATAAAGTATTTTAAAATTAAGCTATGTACATTGCATTTTTTTACATACAATGCTCATGCACACTTAATAGTATGCATGGTATAAAAACAGCTTTTGCGAGGCGCTGGGAAACCAAAAGATTTACATCCCCTCCTCTTCCCTCCCCTTCTCTTTTCACTGTATTGAGACATTCGCTTTGTTGCAATTGTCTGGAATGGAACCCACAGCATCTCCAAGGTACGCTTGCTACTAAGAAGACTTCCACAGCTTTAATGGGTACAGGGTGGGGTGTAAGTGCAAGATTAGACAGGCAGATAAGGGGGAACATGGAGAGTGTCAGAGGCACCTGATGCCCCACTCGGCTATGATGAAGGTGGCATTTTAAATCCATGGAGAAAAGAGTTCTTCAGTGGATGATTTTAAGATAGCAGGTTTGATAGGGCGCGGTGGCTCGTGCCTGTAATCCCAGCACTTTGGGATGCCAAGACGGGTGGATCACTTGAGGTCAGGAGTTCGAAACCAGCCTGGCCGAAATGGTGAAACCGTGTCTCTACTAAAAAAAAAAAAAAAAAAAAAATTAGCCAGTCGTGATGGTGGGCACCTGTAATCTCAGCTACTTGGGAGGCTTAGGCAGGAAAATTGCTTGAACCCTGGAGGCAGAGTTTGCAGTGAGAAGAGATTGTGCCACTGCACTCCAGCCTGGGCAACAGAATGAAACTCTGTCTCAAAAAAAAAAAAAAAAAAAAGCAGGTTAATTATTTGGAAAAAATCCCATTATCAGTCCTAGATGAAAATTCATTTCAGCAGACAAAAGGGGCAGGTGTAAGAGACCCGGAAGAACTCAACAGTAACAGCTGCATGTTTATCTGGCATCAAGGCAGGGGAGGAAGCTCAAGGATATCACAAAGAAAGATGATAAAAATTTGTCTACATAAACATTTGAAAATTCTTAACACCAAATTACACCCTAACTGATCCTAACAGTTCCTACAATGGGAACACATTGTAGCATATTGTTATGTAAACGATTATTATCTGTAATACATAAAAACCATTATAATTTGGCAAAAGTTTTGAAAAATGCCTAAAGAATGTGAAAAAAGCATTCATTAAATAAGAACCACAAATGCTCAACTAACATTTGAAGAAATGTTCATTCCATTAGAACTGAGCAAATGAAATTTTAAATAATGAGAAAGATTTTGGCTGATCAATACAGTAAAGATTTTTGAAAGAGGCAATGCCCAGTGTTGGCAAGGTTATGGGACAACAGCAACTCTTATAGATTGTGTATAAGATTTTCTGGAGGATACATTGGCAGTATGAATTAAAACCTTAACAATATTCACACCTCTTGACCCAAGAGTCTCACTTCCAGGTATTTTTCTCAAGTAAATAATTAGAGAATCCTAAAGAGCTGTACGTATGAGGACACTGTGTGGTGCTCTCCCTAACAGTGAAAAATGGGCAATAGCAGTAATATCCAATGAGAGAAAATGGATTAAATAAATTGTGGTCCATTAAAAGCAATGGAATACTAAGTAGTCATTAAAAATTATATTCTCAGAAGCTAAGCATATGCAATAACATTCACAATACATTAAGTGATAAGAGTAGGTTACAAAATGTTATATGCTTTATAATTCCAATGCTGGAAAAATTGTATCTATGCCGAGATAAATGATGGAAGGATATACAGCGGTTATCTTTTAATCTCAGGAATGTGAGTAATTTTTATTTTCTTCTTTTTGAAGTTCTCTAAATTTATACAATGACACTGTGTTCCTTATATATAAATCATAGTAATAATCATAATGGAAGTGTTTTAAAAGCTCTATGAGGGAAGTGGTACAGGCCTTGCTACGCAATGCCCATCTGAAGGGTCTTTCTAAGCCGTGGTGAAGTGGAGGGACCAAAGCAAGGGCTCCAGGAAGGCTGGATGTCTTCATCTCCCTCTGCCTCTTGCTCTTTATTTTGTTTCTGTTATGAGATACTTCTTTCCCTCCAGTCATTCCGAAAAGGTGGTGGTTTCCAGTCTCTCTGCTTTCAGTTAATAACGTTTCCTTATTTAAAGTCTAACTTGTTCTTTTCAAGTTGGATCTATTTTCCTTCTCAGTCTTCAGGCATCTTGGCTTCATTTCCTGAGAAAGCTGCTTCCAAGTCACGGAGCATCTCACTGAGGTCCTTGGGAGTGGATGTGGGTGAGGGGGCGTTGGAAGTGAAATTCCTGCTGCGTCTCTCTAGCACCCTGCTCAGTCCTAGGGTCTTTCATTGGCTCCCAACGTGGTTTCATGGGTCTGGGCGTGAATGCAATTGGCTGCTTCACCACCAACAGAAACTCCAAATTAAGATGACTGGATTTCACAAATAAAATACAGAATGCCCAGTTATATTTGATTTCAGAAGAGCAACTAACTTTTTGGTATATGTCCCAAATATTGCATACGATATACTCATTCTAAAAATAATTTATTGTTTGTCTGAAATTCTAATTTCACTAGTCGTCCTGCATTTTATCTGGCAACCTTACCACTCCAAGTGCCTTCAATGGGCCAAGTGCCAGTGTGGCTTCACGCCTTACCTTGGCCCAAGTTGCTTTGTCCACAGTAAAGTATTCATAATGCACTCTCATGTGGATTGGGGCACTGTGCAGGACCACGGTGTTTGATCACACATACCTGTCCCCTGGATCTGTGTGGGTCCTTCTGGTGGGTAGTCATATATTGGCTGTCGGAAAATTTGAGCTTGGCTATTTCTCTCTGTAATCTAGAGTTTAACAGGCACTAATTTTCATAACGAGAGAGGATAATCGAGAAGCTGATGGATGAGAGTTGAGGTGTAGTTGTTTTGACAGGGAGGAAAATATACTGGCCTGAGTAGCGAGATTCTTTTCCTCCACTGGAGTTAGTGTGGCAGATGCCGTTTGCTTTGGCTCCTTCTTAAGGACATTCAAATACTCTATGCCTTCTGGACACACACTTGAGGGGTAGAAATAGAGTCTATACTGGCAGTGGGAATAGAATCACCTCTTCCACATTTGTAAACTTCACTCCTTAGCATCTTGTCCCTTTGTTCTACTAAGAGAAAATGATGAACAAGGAATATTAGAACGAAGCAGGTAAAAAGAAGGGAAATACAAACACACCAAGAACCATAGGTACTGAAATCTAATTGGCCTAGTTATTTCCAGTTATTTTAGAAATGATTGGGGAATAGACTACTATTGCTTAAAAATTGCTTAAGGATTGAAGCTAGTACATTAAGCTTTTGTTTGCAGTGGCTGCCTCTACAGTCACTTGTGTTCCTAAATTTGTTCAGGGCCAGGGCTATCCAGAAACCCGGCATACACTGACTGACCTAACAAAGGAAGTTGCCCTGGTGTCTGTCACCAGGATAAACATGGTGTTGGTGTCAGTGCACCCCTCCAGAAATGGTCCTTGTGTCCCTTCCACTGAGAGCAGCAAAAGCATGGGGCCCAGCCCTTCTCCTGGCATAAGCCATCCTCTCTCCAGAAAGGAGCCTAGCCCAGAGCTGTCCTGGGAGCATACCATGTTTTATTACCTCTCCAGCTTCTGGTTGCCCGCCAGGAGCTGAACCAGAGGTGCCAAAATGCTGTAAGAAATCAGATCTCCAAGAGCGCCGGCTCTTACGGCATTTCCAGCTGTTGGCTCATAGCAAAGCTCTTTTTGAATTTTGTAAGAAAACATGTTCTCAAGAGGTTTCCATTCCAAGTTGGCAGGCTCAAGAAGTCAGAAGAGCTGGAGTCAAAACTTTTCAAGGAACGTCTGAGCTTGGATCCTACTCTTCACTTAGTCCGGTCTCCAACTTCTGGGGCCTCAGATTTGGAATCCTTGTTGCTGGCTGATAATGGACTATATTTATGGTGCCCGAGGGGAGGGTGGAGGCATGTTGCTCGCAGAATACCTTCAATGGTTTCTCAGGCTGTGACGCATGGGCGGGAGATGATTTATGGAAGCACGTTCAGGGAACAGTTTATGAGTATCATTTGAACACAAATATTTGTCTTTCTTATGGAAAAGTAGCATCTTTTCCTTCAGAAATTAGTAGTGAAAATTCTGTTTAGCATATCCAATTTAAGTTGTCTTTGTTCCTTCAAGAAGTTTTCCCCAAGTTATTGCAGTAATCTTTTTTTCTTCTCTCCCGACCTGTCCAATTCCAAATTTCTGATCTGATGGCTAAACACTCCCACAGAGCTGTGTTCATCCTTAGTGAAGACCTGATCTTTTGTCCTAGTAATTTTCATGGGCAATTTGTCATCTTTCTGTCACTTTCCCAGTTTCCTTGCACCTTGCTGATGGTGGGTTGATAGCGACACTATACAGAGACAGGCTGCAAATGGCATAGAAGGCAGCTTGGGTGGAAGAAAAATGCAATTTCTCCTTGTTCAACCAACCATCGAAATGGCCCTTTGGCCAGAATGGTGGTGGATATCCACATATGTTGTTTTTATTATTGTGCTAATGTGAGAACTGCAAATTTTTAGTGATTGGATTTAGGAAGTTGTGAACTTGCCCCATTTAATATTTTTGTTGAGAGAGCATCTTCATCCATAAAAGCAAATATTTTTTATTGATGGAGGCTTGTAATGATGAGGTATTTCTGGAAAGCAATGTACTATACTAGATTATAAACTTCCCAAACATTAAAATAAAGCACTTTGGGAAGGACATTAACTCTTTTAGGCCACTTATACAATTCCCAAAGCACCCATCATAAATCCAGGAAATTGCATTGTCATTGTTATATTCAGGAATAATTTCGCTCCAATACATTTCCACACTATACATAATTCTATTTTAGGGAGTAAAGATGTTTAGCTTATGTCAGGAGAGTCTACTGATTGGTTCCGTCTCGCACCAGTATTATTTTAAATCAATAACTGCTGCAGCGAAATCAGATAATTTCTCAGAAGACTTACACGGAAACATATTCTACAGTTGTTTGTGTTTGAGGTGAGAGCTTTCAATTCAAATCATTGTTCCAAAATAGATGAATGTCAAGTGTGATATTGGTTAATGTACATCAGGCACTTGGGGAAACTGAACTGAAGTTGAAAATCAAGCTGCCAAAAGAGTTCCTTCCCACTGTGGCTTAATCCCAGGTAGTAACAGGAGCTGGAATTAATGGGTGGATAGAAATATCCCAAGATGGAGAAGAATTCCAGACACGTGCATTCCTCAGGCCTGCAGGACACAGCAGAAGCAGCCCTGTCCAGGCACCAAGTCCTGACAGGCACTGGGGCAACGGGCTTACCTGCAGCGTGGTAAGGGGCATCTGGACAATGGGGATTTGGGTTGAGACAATGCCCCAGGCAGATGGAGAGGAGAGTGCATAATCACATGATCCTCTTCAGGCCTCCGACTTCTCAAAGAATTGCAATTCTGAAACATGTCTTCTGCATTTATAGATGAAAAACCCATGAGTTCAACCTAGAAAGTTGCCACAGAAAACTAGTTATCAGTCAAGAAGCAAGCATATATTGTGGAAGTAGATGACATGCTCTTTTTCCATAGCCAAAAGCAAAGTCTTCAGGAGATCTGCGCAGTGTTCCTGAGACACGGCTCGCCTCTCCATGGCTATGTGACATGCTTGGCACCATACTGATCCTCGCTGATGCACTGGAATGACTTAATTTCTTTCCAAGAAATAAGAAGGAATATATGTTTATTAGAAACGTTTTGGCTATGTAGGGAAGTAGATTTCATGTCCCAGGGAAAAAAATGACTTGAAGATTTTGTAAAACCCGGGTGAATATCTGTGGTTCAAATGAGCATCTCCCTTTCCACTTAGCTTAAGAAGAAGCAAATCTCATTCAGTGCCTGTGCGAGGAATGTGGGGAATGGGACACACCTTTCACTGCGCACACAACACAGGAGCAATTAGGTGCGACTGAGACACAGCAGATAACAGCCTGTGGAGGAATGTGATGGAAGCAAGTTTGAGGGAACCCGTGGTTTGAATCAGAGGTGCAGATCATGAGGAAACATCCTGTCTCAAGAATTGCCATCATTTTTATGAGAGGTAGACACTGACAGCTTCACAAAGACCACTGCGAGAGAATAAGCATCAGGAAATCTGAACAACGAACATGGAGGCTCCAATCAAATTGTCATGTCCTGTAGCTTTAGACAGCACAAGGCAGAAAGGCGGCCAAGAGGCCGGGTCAAGAGGCAGCCACTGGCTCCCTCCCGCTCCTCCTTCCAGAGCACACTCAGCTCCCAGGCGCTGGAGGAAAAGCCACCACAGCAGAGTCCCTCGCTGGTACACTATGCCACAAATCCAACACCTTTTGTCCAACTCTTATATGAGTTGATTTTTATGAATAGAAAGTGATTTTTCAGTTATTTCCTTTCTTTCAGAGAAAGGGAATTTCATTGGATGTTCACAGTTAATTAAAAAAATAGGTTAGTAAAAGAAAACTATGGGATTTTGGACTAGTGAGGGGGAGAATTTCTCCACATTTTTGAGAAGAACATAATATAACAATTAAATATCAATGCAATATTTTTCAATATCATAATTACTGGAAAGAATATGCATGTGTACATAAATTTTATTTTGAATAATTCATGGATTCCTGGTATCTCTCTGAAGTCCCTTTCCAATCTTCAGCTCAAAACGAAGAATAGGTTGACCACCACTGTTGGTTATAAATTCAAGGTGTTAAAAACAATGAATGTTATTCAATATGACATTACTGGTATTTGTCCCTTGCTGAGATGGGGAGTGTAAAGTCAATGATATCATCCCATTGACATCTATGTCTTGTCTTTTCTTTTCTTTTCTTTTCTCTTCTCTTCTTTTCTTTTTTCTTCCTTTCTCCTCCTCCTCCTCCTTCTTCTTTTCTTTTTTTTTTTAAAGAAGGTGTCTTGCTCTGTTGCCCAGGCTGCAGTGCATTGGCACGACCTCAGCTCACTGCAACCTCTGCCTCTGGGATTCAAGTGATTCTTCTGCGTCAGCCTCTCAAGTAGCCGGTACCACAGATGTGCACCACCACTCCCGGCTAATTTTTGTATTTTTAGTAGAGACAGGTTTCACCATGTTGGCCAGGCTGGTCTCGAACTCCTGACCTCAAGTGATCTGCCTCCCTTGACCTCCCAAAGTGCTGGGATTACAGGTGTGAGCCACTTTGCCTGGCCCCATTGGCATCTACTTTAAGATTAAATGTTGCTTTGGCAAAACACCTTCTCAGTAAATAGAAGGGAGAATGTTTGGGGAGGGAGAGATGGAAGGTGTCTGACCGGAGCCTGCATGCCAGTGTTCCAGGGATATTCATTCTTCCTAGGAATTTGCTTTATTTTTGAATCCATTTTAGATACTTGAATTTTTATCTCAACATTGTGGTGTTCCCTCTTCACTTGGCTACCTTCCTGTAATTTTTGAGATTTTGGGATTCAGTGTCCCTCCCTGTCCCCACCCGCATGCCTGGGGATCCTATAACTCTACCCTCTTGTCTTCCCAACGCTTGGTTCTTTGTTTGAGAGTTTGCAGTGTCAAAGGCTTGGATTCTACAACACCATCCTTTGCTTCTTGGAGATGAATCATCCTGACATGATGCACTAGGCTTTGACAAACCATGCTGCCTTTCCTACATCTCTTTATGTCAAACCCCTAGTCATGACAAATGCAAGAACATTCAAAACCTCTTTGATCACTACTATCCTAAAAATTAAACTTCTTCTGAGATTATTCTGTTATTGAAAGAATAGAATCATAGGGAATAAGAATGGATTTGGCCCTCGCGAGTGGTTTTCAAACTGCCTTCTGTGGAGCTGGAGGGCTCCAAGGAGGAGCTGGAGATTACTCGTGGTGCACTGCGGAAGGATGTGTAGGCACAACTTGGGGTTTTACCTGCACCCCAGTCATGGCAGCTCCATGGCCCTCCATCCTATGTAAAAGAATTTCATCAAATATTGTATTTGGACAAAAAGAGGTTGATGGCTGATGGTATGGGTTTTCTTTTTGAGATAACGTTTAGAAAGTGTCCTAAAATTGATTGTGTTGATGGTTGCATATGCCTGTGAATATACTAAAAACCACTGAATTGTGTGTTTTAAATGGATGAATTATGCAGCATGCAAATTGTACCTCAGTGAAATTGTTAAAGAAAAGGATTGAAAATCCATTTACTTAGACCCATCTCTTCATTTTAAAGATTAAAACAATGTAGTACAGATAAAATTCAGTTGTTTTCTCAAGGTACAGTTTCTCCAAATACATCTTTCTTCTTCCCCACAATTAACGTTGCCTTCTAGCCTTTCTACCTTTGTGTAGTCCCCTCCCCTTGGATCTGAGATGACTTTGTCACTTGCTTTTGACCAATAGAATACTGTGAAAGAGATGCTATGTGGCTTGCTAGTTGAAGTCCTAAGAAGCCTTGCAGCTTCCCCCTGAGCTTCTTGGATGCTCTTGGGACATACCTCTGGAAACCCAGCCATCACACTGTGAGAAATCCAAGTTAACCAAAGAGGTGGGGTGTGTGTTCTGTTGAGCTGCAGACCAACAGCCAGTATCAACTGCCCACTGTATGAGTGAGCCATTTTGTGGGTTGTGTTTTCACTTTCTTGGTGGTGGCTTTCAAAATGCAAATATTTTAAATCTATGATGAATTCCAATTTATCTACTTTTTTCTTTTGTTGTATGGTGTCACATCTCAGGAACTATTGCATAATCCATGGTCATGAAGATGTACTTCTATGCTTTCCTCTAAGAGTTTTATAGTTTTAGCTCTTACATTTAGGTCTCGTGTCCATTTGGAGTTATGTTTTGTGTATAGTATGGAGTATAGGCCCAACTTTATTCTTTTGCATGTTGATATCTAGCTGTCTCAGTGCACTGGAGAAGGATGTGTAGGCATAATGGGGGGGTTCTACCTGCACCCCAGTCACAGCAGTCCCATGGCCATCCATTCTATGTACAAGAATCAGATAGACTCCTCATAAGTCTATACAGGTTTTTTTTTTTTCTTGTTCGTGAGCCCTTTTGGTATCTTTCTAGGAATTTGTTCATTTAATCTAGGTTTTCTCATTTGTTGGCATATAATGTTAATAGTATTACCTTATAATCAGTTATATTTCTGTGTGGTTGGTAGTAATGTTGTGTCTTTATTCTTGACTCTACTAATTGGAGTATTCTCTTTTTTTTTTTTTTTATCTTGGCCAGTCTAGCTAAAGGTTTGTCAATCTTGTTGATATTTTTCAAAGAATCAGCTTCTGGGATTGTTGATTTTCTCTATTTTTACTCTCTATTTCATTTATTTCTGCTTTAATCTTTATTATTTTATTCCCCTGCTCGCATTGGGCTTTGTTTGCTCTTCTTTTTCTATATCTTAGGTCAGAAGTTTAGGTTATTGATTTGAGAGCTATCTTCCTTTTTAATATAGACATTTACAGCTATACATTTTCATTCAAGTGATGCTTTATCTGCACCACAAAAAGCTTTAGCATGTTGTGATTTTATTTTTATTATCTCAAAGTATTTTTAAATTTCCCTTGTTATTTTTTCTTTGATGCATTGTTTAGGAACGCATTGCTTAATTTCCATGTATTTGTAAATTTCTCACATTTTCTTCTGTTATTGCTTGTGAACTTCATTCTACTGTATGATTTCAACAATTTTAAATTTATTGAGACTTTCTATATGACCTAAAATATGATCTATTCTGGAGAATGTTCCATGTACATTTGAGAAGAATGTATATTCTGCTGTTGTTGGGTGGAATATTCTACAGGTGTCTTTTAGGTCTAGTTGTTTGACAGTGCTGTTCAAGTTTTCTATTTATTTTCTTTCTAGTTGTTTTATTCATTTTTTCTGAGAGGGCATTAAAGTCTCCAAATTTATTGTTGAGTTGTCTTTTTCTCTCTTCAAGTCTGTCAGTTTTTGCTTCATATACTTTATCTGTTTTTAGATGCATATATGTTTATAATAATCAATTATTTATCCTTTTTCATTATAAAATGTAATCATTTGTTTATAGTAACAATTTTGGCCTTAAGGTTTATTTTGTCTATTAGCATAGCTACTCCAGCCCTCTTTCATTTACTATTTTTAGTATATCTTTTTCATCCTTTTATTTTCAGCTTATTTGTGTCTTTGAATTTAAAGTGTGTCTCTTGAAGACAGCATATGGTTGGCTCATTTAAAAATTTTTGTTATACCAATATCTGCCTTTTAATTGGAGATTTTAATCCACTAACTTTTAATAAAATTACTGATAAGATATGATTTATGCCTGCCATTTTGATATTTGTTTCCTACATACTTTATATCTTTTTTGTTCCTCTGTTATTTGATTATTGCCTTCTTTTGTGTTAAGTGGATACTTTTTAGTGTACCATTTTCTTTTGTTTCATTTTTTTTCTATTTTTTGAGTTATTTTCTTAGGGGTGACTCTAGGGATTACAACGCACATTTTAATTTATAACAATCTAGTTCACAGTAATAACAACTAATTTAAACATTATTCAAAAACTTTTTTCCTATGTAGCCCCTTTCCCTTCTCCTTCCTTTGTGCTAGAATGTACAGTTGGACTTCTCTAACATGGTTTCTGCATTCACAGCTTCAGCTAACTGCAGATTAAAAAACACACAATAAAAATAACAATACTACAATAAAAATAACAATACTACAATAAAAATAATACAATCACTAATCCTCAGGAAAATGGAAATCAAAATCACAATGAGATGTCATTCCTCTCAGGTAGAAGGGCTACTATCAAAAAGACAAAAATTAGCAAGTGCAGGTGAGGATGCACGGACAAGGAAACTCTGATACACTGTTGGTGGGAATGTATATTAGTAAGCCATTATGGAAAACAATGTGGTGTTTTCTCAGAAAAACTAAAAAGAGAACTACCATATGATCCAGCCATACCACTACTGGGTATTTACCTAATGGAAAGGAAATCAGTATATTGAAGAGATACCTGCACCCCCATGTTGACTGCAGCATTACCCACAATAGCCAAGATATGGAATCAACCTAAATGTCTATCACTAGATGAAAAAATAAAGAAAATATGGTATATATACACAATGGAATGCTATTCAGCCACAGAAAGATGAAATCCTGTCATTCCCAGCAACATGGATGAGCCTGGAGGCATTATGTTAACTGAAATAAGTCAGGCACAGAAAGATCATTGCCACATGCTCTTACTCATATATGGGAGATAAAAAAGTTGAATGCATCCGAGTAGAGAGTAGAATCGTGGTTATGAGAGGCTGGGAAGGCTAGGAAAAAGGGTAAGATCGGGAAAGGTTGGTTAATGGACACAAGATTACAGGTAGATTAAAAAGAATGTGTTCTAGTGTTCTATAGCACTGTAGGTTGATGGTTGACTATAGTTAACAGTAATTTATTGTATATGTTTAAGGAGTGAGGAGAGAGGATTTTGAATGTTTCTAAGATAAAGAAATGATAAATGTTTGAGGTGATAAATATGTTGTTTACTCTGATTACATCATTAAGCATTGGATATAGATACTGAAATATCACTCTGTAGCCCATAAATATGTAAAATTATTGCATGCCAATTAAAAATAATTAAAGACAAAATCAAACGAGTTGCTTTGGCACTTGTCAGGCCCTTGCTAAGTGTTAGCTAACTTCCTGGGAGGCTAAGTAGGCTGACCTTTTTCCCTCCTCTCTTTCAAACCCTGATTCAAAAATTCTCTTCTGCTTTCTTCTCTTTTTTGTCTTTCACTCTCTGTCGACTTTATCATCTTTTGTTTTCTCTCAGAACATTTGTGTGTGTGTGTGTGTGTGTGTGTGTGTGGTTACTTGGAATAGATACATCTTAAGATATTTTTAAAAGAGTAATCTGCTTGCTACTTTAAAAACTATTATTTTATTGTTGTTGAGACAGGGTCTTGCTCTGTCATCCAGGCTGGAGTGCAGTGGCATGACCATGGCTTCCTGTAGCCTCAATCTCTGGGGCTCAAGCAATCCTTCTGCCTCAGCCTCCTGAGTGGCTGGGATTACAGGCATGCACCACTGCAGCTGGCTGATAGTTGTTTATGGAACATCTTTTCATGTGCTTACTAAACACTTAAAAGAAAATTTTTTTTTGAGACAGAGCCTCGCTCTGTTGCCCAGGCTGGAGTGCAGTGGCAACCTCCACCTCCTGGGTTCGAGCGATTCTCCTGCCTCAGCCTCCTGAGTAGTTGGAATTACAGGTGAGTGCTACCATGCCCAGCTAATTTTTATATTTTTAGTAGACACAGAGTTTCACCATGTTGGTCAGGCTGGTCTTAAACTCCTGACCTCATGATCCATGTGCCTTTGCTTCCCAAAGTACTAGGATTACAGGCATGAGCCACCACTCCTGGCCCATTTTAAAATTTTTTATGGAGAAATGTTTATTCATTTTATATGCTCATTTAAAATTATTTTTAAAAATTATTGAATCTTAAGTTTTTAAAAATATATTCTAGATACAGGCCCTTATGAGATAGGAGGTTTGCAAATATTTTTTCCCATTATGTGGGTGGTGTTTTCACTTTCTTGAAGTATTTTCTAAGAGTTTGATAGTGTTAGTGCTTACATTTTGGCCTTTGACCCATTGCGAATTAATTTTTGTGTATGATAGGAGATGAGTCCATCTCTCTTCTTTTGCTTGTGGCTATCCAGTTGTCCTTGCACCATTTGTTGAAAAGACTATTCTTTCCCCATTCCGTGGTCTTGGTATCCTTGTCAAAAATAAATTTACCACAAATGTATTTTTTTTCTATTCTATGGATCTGCATGTCTATCCATGCCAGCACCATGCTGTCTTGATTACTGTTGCTTATAGTAAGTTTTGAAATCAGGAATCACGAGTTCTTTAAAGTTTTTCTTTTTCAAGATTGCTGTGTATATTTGGGGTCTCCTGCAATTCCATATGAATTTTAGGATCAGCTTGTCAGTTTCTACAAAGGAGCCAGCTATGATTTTGGTAGGGTTTGCCTTAAATCTCTACATCATCCTGGAGAGTATTACCATTACAACAATATTAAGTTTTTTCATCCATGAACATGAGATGTTTTTCATTTATTTACAATGGAAGGGAATTTCCTCAACCTGATAAAGTTCACCAATGAAAATTCCACAACTAACATCATACTTACTGGCGAAAAACTGGATCCTTTCCCCCTAAGACCAGAAACAAGACAAAGATGTACACTCAAGCTGCTTCTATTTAGCATTGTACTAGAGGTCTAGCCATGGCAATTTGGCAAGAAAAAGAAGTAAAAGGCATCACGGTCAAAAAGGAATAAGTAAACTCTCTATTCACAAATGATATGATCTTATATATAAAAAGTCCCAAGGAATCAGCTAAAAAACTGTTAGGACTGATAAATTTGGCAAGGTTGTAAGATACAAGATCAATATACTAAAATCAAATGTTTCTATACACTGAAAATAAAGGACCCAAGAATGAAATTAAGAAAACAATTCTATTTATAATAGAATAAAAATGATTATTTATACATTTTATAAACACAAAACTTATATTCTGAAAACGACAGAACAGTGTTGAAAGGTTTCAATTTTGATGGAGTCTAATTAATCACGTTTTGCTTATATCCATGCTTTTTTCTATTTACAAAATGTTTATCTATCCCAATGTCACAAATATTTTCTCCTATTTAAAAAATAGAGATGTTATGGTCTTAGTTTTATGCATAGTTCTATAATCAATTTTGAGTGATTGTTTTGTATAGTATGTGTTGTAAGAATTCAGGTTCATTTTATCTAATGTGGATAACCATTGAATTGCCTTGTGAGTCTTTGTCAAAATCCACTGATCACATATGTGTTGGGCAATTCCTAAACTCTGTAATCTTTTGATTCATCTGTGTCTATGCCTATACCAATACTGGTGCCACACTCTCTTTTTCACTGTAGTTTTATATTAAGTCTCGAAAGCAGTAGTGTAGGTTCTGTGAGTTTAATATTTTTCTAATTTATTTTATTTTTATTTTATTTTATTTTATTTTATTTTATTTTATTTTATTTTATTTTATTTTATTTTTGAGACGGAGTCTCGCTCTGTCGCCCAGGCTGGAGTGCAGTGGCGCAATCTCAGCTCACTGCAAGCTCCGCCTCCCAGGTTCACGCCATTCTCCTGCCTCAGCCTCTCCAAGTACCTGGGACTACAGGCGCCCGCCACCACGCCCGGCTAATTTTTTGTATTTTTAGTAGAGATAGGGTTTCACCGTGGTCTCGATCTCCTGACCTCGTGATCCACCTGCCTCGGCCTCCCAAAGTGCTGGGATTACAAGCGTGAGCCACCTGAATCCTTTCATTTAACTTAGAATCAGCTTTTTAATTTCTGTAAAAGAAAGTCTTGCTGAGATTTTGATTCCAACAACATTGGAACTATAATCAATTTGGAAGGACGTGGCCTCCTCTTGTTTTTGCATCAGATTAATACTGACCTTGTTGGAATTGTTACTTTTCTCCTATTTTTCAGAAGAGTATGCATGGAATGGGCATTATTCCTTTCCTTAATACTTGACAGAACTCACCAGTAAAGACGGCTGGAGCTGGAATTTTCACTGTGGAAAGGTTTTTAAAGTTCGGATTGTTATCTATTTCTTATTGAGTGAGTATTGGGAGTTTGTATCTTTCAAGGAATTTGTCCACTTCACTTTAAGTTGGCAAATTTATTGACATACATATAATATTCTGATATTATTCTTTTAATATGTTTAGGATCTGCAGCGATGTTTTTTATGTTTAGGATCTGCAGCGATGTTACCTTTCATTCCTGATAGTGATAATTTGTTTCTTCTGTCTTTTTTATTTTTATATTTTAAATCAATCTGGCTACAGGTTTATCAATTTTATTGATCTTCTCAAATAACCAGATTTGGGTTTCATGGATTTTCTTTTTTTCTATCTCATTTTTTTTTTCCTGGTTCTTACTGCTTCTTTTCTTCTACTTATTTTGGTTTAAATTTGCTCTCGTTTTTATAGTTTCTTCAGTTGGAAGCTGAGGCTATTGCTTTTAGGTATTTCTTCACTTCCAACATTGGCATTTAATGCTATAAATTTCTCCCTAAGTACTGCTTTAGCAGCAACCCACAAATTCTAATATATTGAGTTTTAATTTTCATTAAAGTCAAAAGAATTTTAATGTCTCTTTTGATTTTTTGTTTCATCTATGGGATATTTACAAATGTGTTACTTAGTTTCCAAAAATTTTGTGACTTTTACAAATATATTTCTGTTATTGATTTCTAATTTAATTCCATGTAGTCTGAGAAAATACTTTATCACTAATCTTATTAAATATATTGAGTCTTGTTTTATGTCCCAGAGTATGGACTATCTTGTTAAATATTCTTTGTGCACCTGAAAAGAATGCGTAATTTACTATTCTTTGGTGGGATTTTCTATCGCAGTCAATTAGGTCAAATAGGTTGATTTTGTGGCACAAGTCTACTAACTTCTATTTGTTCCATCTGTTATTTTAAAAAGAGTATTGAAATTCCTCATTGTAAGTGTGAATTAGTCTGTTTCTCCTTGGAGTTCTACTAGTGTTTGTTTCATATATTTTGAAGCTCTGTTATTAGATACACAAATGTTGAGAATTGTTATATCCTCCTGATGAATTGGTCATTTCATCATTTTTGACCATCTTTATTCATGGCAGTACTGTTTGCTCTGAAACTTGGTCTGATATTAATATGGTCATTCCTCCTTTTGCTAAATTTGCTTTAGCGTTATATACATACATATATCCACCTTTTTACTTGGACCAAATTATGTCATTATATTTAAAGTGGATTTTTTGAAAGTAGCATATGGTTGTCCTTTTTTTCCCCCATCATCTGATAACTTCTGCCTTTTAATTGGGGCATTTAGGACATTGAAATAATATTCTTATTGACATAGTTATATGTAAATATATCATTTACTATTTGTTTTCTTTTTGTTCTAGCTGTTCTTTTCTCCTTTATTTCTTTTGGATTTATTAAATATTTCTTACGATTCTATTTCATCTCCTTTGTCGATGTATTAGTTGTAACTTTATGCTTTGTTATTTTAATGTTGCTTTAATGTCTATACTGTACGTCTTTAACTTGTCACAATCTACTTTCAAGTGATATATCACTTCACTTATAGCACAAAAATCTTACAATAGTATACTTACATTTTTTCTTCCCTAGTGTTTGTGCTATTGTTCCACAAATTAGTGTTACTTGTTTTATAAAGTCTACATTACATTGTCCTTATTTTTGTTGATGCAATCAATCATAAATAACTTTATGTAATAACAAAAAATCTTCCATATTTGGTCATGTAGTTACCATTTCTGATATTCTTCGTTCTTTTTTTTTGTAGATTGTTACTTCCTTCCAGTATCATGTGCCTTCTGCCTGAAAGACAGAATATTTATTCTAGTGCAAGTAAGTCTGTTGGTGATTTTTTTATTTCAGTTTTTGTTCATCTGAAAGAAAGTTACTTAAAAGGAAATGCTTAGTATGTAATTTTAGGTTGACTGTTTTTACAAAAAGTACTTTAAAGATGTTGCTGCCCTATATTCTGACTTGTATTTTTTCCAGTGAGATATCTGTTGCCATCCTTTTCTTTATCTGTGTGCAATATGCCTTTTTTCTCTATTTTCTTTAGAACTAACTTTGACCAATTTGGTTATAATGTGCCTCAATGTAGGCAGTTTTTCTTTACATTTCTTGGGCTTGGAGTTCATTGAGCTTTTTGAATCTGTATGTTTATAGTTTTCGATAAATTTGAATTCTTTTCAAATATTTGTCTTCTCATCTCTCTCCTTTCCTTTGGGTACTCCAATTATACAGGTTATATCACCTGAAGTTGTCCCAGAGATCACCAATGTTCTGTTTATCTTTGACATCCTTTTTTTACTCACTCTATTTAATTTTGAATGAATTCCATTGCTATGTCTAGTTCACTAATCTTTTCTTCTACATTGTTTAACTTACTTTTAATCCCATCCAGGTTATCTCACATACTCTCACACATTGTAATTTGCATCTTAACTTGTGTCTTTTATGTATTTACTAAACTTTTTCAACATACGGAATACAGTTGTAATAAGTGCTTAATGTCTTAGTTTGCTAATTCTAATGTGTGTCAGCTCTGGGTCAGTTTAGATTGATTGTTTTTCCTCCCCATTGTGGGTTGTATATTTCTGCCTTTTTACATGCCTGGTAATTTTTAAGTGTTTGCCAGACATTGTGAATTTTACCTAAATAGGGGCTGAATATTTTCATATTTTTACATATATTGTTGAGTTTTGTTCTGAGATGCAGTAAAGTTACTCAAAAACATTTTAATATCCTAGTATTAAGCTTTTTAGGTGACACCAGAGAAATATTTAGTGTTGATGCAGTTACTCTCCACTATTAAGGCAAGACCTTCTGAGCACTCAACCCAGTGACTGTGAATTATAAGTTTTTCTAGTCTGACTAGAAGAGTTAGGCACTAATTAATTTTAGAGATAGGATCTTGCTCTGTCCCCGAAGCCGGAATGCAATGGCATGATCATAGCTCACTGGATCCTCAAACTCCTTGGCTCAAGCTATCTTCCTGCCTCAGCCGCCTTAGTAAGGTAGCTGGGATTGCAGGTGCACCACTGCACCTGGCTCTGTCTTCGTTTCCCCTGGATTCTCGGCTTCATCTTCTTAACTCAGGTTAACTGCCAGGTTTCCACCTGAGTTCCTCTTCTTGGAAATTTCATCAAGGTGGAAAGATGGAGCAATCGTATGGTTCAAATAAGTTATTTCCTATCCCTTGAGTCCCTGTCCTTCATTTTCTGATGTCCAGTGTCTTGAAAACAAATTTTTTCAAATATTTCAATTTTTGATTGTTTCCAGATGAGGATAAATGTGGTCCTATTATTTTCTTTTGGTTGAAAGTGGAAATCATGACATATTTTAAAAAGTTTCATTTATAAATGTTTTGTTGGGGAGTATTTAGGTATAATTTTGATTGTTAATGTGTTTATTTATAATCTAACTCTTAATCATAATATATTTTCTAATTCATTTTATTTCATTTTCTAAATAATGATCATCTGTATAATGATTATTTTCCACCATACTTTTCTCATAGTTACATAACTAATTTTTCTTTTTTATCTTATGTGCATGTCCTGGACTTCCAGAACAATAATTAATAAGGTTGATAATGAATATCAGAACTTTTTTCCTAGTGTTAATGAGAACAACTCTAGCATTTCAGTGTAATTAGAATGTTTAATGTTAGTTTGAGATTACTATTTTCTATGATGTTAAGCAAGAATGCTTTTGTAATGTGTTCTTAATTAGAGTTTTTATAGAAACAATTTTAGGATATATTGGGTGAATTATTTATGATGCATCCTATGCATGCTTTCCCTTACTTTCTTGAATAAAACTTCTTAAGTTATAGTATTCTAATATTTTGAAATACTATTGACTCTTTTGGCTGGGCACAGTGGCTCACACCTGTAATCCCAACACTTTGGGAAGCTGAGGCAGGTAGACCACTTGAGGCCAGGAGTTTGAGACCAACCTGGCCAACATAGCGAAACCCCACCTTTACTAAAAATACAAAAATTAGCCGGGCAGTGGTGGTGGGTGCCTGTAATCCCGGCTACTCAAGAGGCTGAAGCAGGAGAATTGCTTGAACCTAGGAGGCAGAGTTTGCAGTGAGCCAAGATAGTGCCACTGTACTCCAGCCTGGGCAACACAGAGACTCTGTCTCAAAACAAACCAACAAAGAAACAAAAAATTATTGACTTTTCTTCACTAGTACTTGTAAGACTTTTATTCATATCTGCAAATATCTAGAATCACAATTTTTTTTAATTTTGCTTTTGCTTTTATTTTCCTAATATCTTGAAAATTAGAGGGAAAATAGAAAAAAAGCATTAATTGTTCACCCTGCTTTAGCATAAAATACTTAAATACTACACACTTGATATTATACCTCTTCACAATCTAAGTAATTTTACTTAAGTCTAAAATAGGGAATTATAATTTCTTTGTTGTATGTTAATTAATTCAGGTTTCTTGAGTCAAAAATGACAAATTCAAACAGCTTCTTGGCTATTTTAGCTATTTTGCAAACTAAAAAAAAATTGAAAATAGTCTCTTTGTTTTCTCTAGTGGGCCATTTCATTCTGTCTAGCAACTATATGCTGTAATTTTTTGAAAAATTTTAAAACATGCATTTGTTCATGACAGTTCTCTGTGGACATTAAATTTATTTAAAAATACTAGGCTTAATTTACTTTAATTATCAGCTATTTTGAAAACAAAGGGATAATAATTGCCTACTAGCATGTTTAAGGAAATTCAGCTTGTTCTTTCCATATTGGTTGTTTGACCTAATTATGACGGCTGTGAGGGATGGGGTTGCTAGAAATTGCTATTATCATATGTGAACTGAGCCCCAGCGTGCTGATCAAGGCCATGTTGACTCTTAGGTGATCTGTCAACATGGCCTTGTTGATTACAAAATATGTGATGTCCCAAATATTACCTAATGAGAGGTATGGAAATCAATTCAACTGAGTAAAGTCTGGAGATTCTTGTTTTGTATTTATTATTAGCAAATAATATCAATAAATATTTTCCATATTCTTTGCTGTCCAAAGTATTTTATCACTGTATTATAATAAAAAATTACCATGAATTAAGAAAATAATTTATTTTTCTTTGCTAATTTTTGTCTTAGGAAATATTGAACTGTTGTGGGTTTTGCAGATTTTGCTGTGTAGTCAGATGCAGAATGCCTATAACCTTGAAATGGAAAATTTCTGAGAAACACTGGAAGGATTTTTGAGGCCTAAATGATCTCAGGTGGGCAGACATAAGAAAACTGGGGAGACCCCACTGCCTGCACAGACTCCTGACTTTCAGAAAATTTAAAAAGGCTTATTTGGTTAAACAATAACACATGCATTCATATGTTAATCTCGCTTTCTGTTTATAAGCTCCTCATCCATTGTTGAGAGGAAATGTTAAATTAAAAAAGCTAAATTTAAAATCAAAAGCATTTCCATGCATAATTGTAACATAGAATTTTTGGTTGTTAACAACTTCCATTGTTATTAGAAGAGTCAATAACATTTCTATATTTCACACTTAAGGCCACATTCCTAAAGTGGTTTCCACATAAAGATGTGAGTAAAGGTTCATTTGACCAAAGAGTTCTCTGAGGAAAACAGATTTGGAAACAGTGTAAACTTCCACCTTTAATAATAACATATTAGAGACACTAAGAAATGCATCAGTTTACTTAGCTTTCTCAAAACATATTTGACAATGGAATCTTTTCCCAGAAGACAATTTGATAAAAACCTGTGGTCCTTATATGACCTATAGGGCCCTGAGCGATCTGGTCTGCTGACCCTTCCTAACTTGGTCTTCCAACCATGCCCTCTACCATTGCCAATTCCAACCCCATGGCCTCTTTGCTGTTTGTCAGAAGCACCCAGCACATTCCCATCTCAGGGATTTTGTGGCAGCTGTGTCTCCACAGCTTTATCTCCTTTCTGGAATGCTCTTCCCTTTGATAGCTGTATGACCTGCTGTCTTACTCCCTTTATACGTCTCCTCAAAAGAAACAACTTCCCCCACAATGCTGCATAAAAAAGTAACTCCCTAATCTTCTTTCTTTCTCCCCTGCCTTTTGGCCTTCCTTTTGAAATAATATATACTTACCTTTAATTTATTAAAAGTAATGGCAAAAACCACAATTACTTTTGCACCAACCTAATATTATTGATTGTCTCCTGTAACCAGAACACCAGCTCTACTTGGACAGGGTCCTATCCTATACCGTTTGCTAATGGAGCTGCAGGGCCTGAGTGGCATCTGGCATGCAGATCATGCTCAATCACCTTTTGGAATAAATGAAGGGGAGGATGGATGGGTTTTGCCCAACTACTGTGCTTGTCAGGGTAATAATAATAGCAATAATAACTGCAATGACAACAATAATAACAATAATCACTAGATAACACATATTAGATGCTACCATGAGCTGGGTGGAGGCTTCATGGTTTGAAAGGAAAGTAGGTCAAATTGTGTAGCATGTTGATTTCCACTAGACTGAGCTTGGGCTTCACTCTTCATGCAGTGGGAAGTTACCATCTTCACTGAAGAATGAGGTGACTGGTATTTGGAAAACATGAATTGGTGGTAGGATGGATTGCATGAAGTATAATAGAATCCATCCAAACCATGTCAACCAGCATTCATTACCTCCAAACTAGGGCAGCAGAAATGGAAAATAGTCACATTTGAGGGACATTTTTGAGTTATCCATAATAGTATTAATTAGTGGTAATGGGGGTAGAGTAGGTGAGGAAGAGAGAAGGATATAAGATCATTTCTGTGGTTTTCAGCCACACTGGGGAAACTAGCCCAAAAGTAGTTTGCTTTTGAGCACCCTGAGTTTGAGGGGCCAGCTGGCCATGCCTGTGTTGGTTGTAGTTGAAAGTGAGCCTTGAGCTCAACAGGAGGGACTGGGTTAGACTTGCAGACCTGAGAGTCTTCATGCCGATGGTGGTTGAGGGAGACAGGGTGACATCCAAGATGTTAGGGAAGCTGCAAAACACAGAATAGTGAAGGGTCCAGCAGAGTGAGAGTGCAGTTAGTTTTTAGTGTAATATGGGGCTGAAAGTGGGAGGAGAAGTAGCAGGAAGAGTTATTGGACTTGGCATTGAGAAGATTGCTTATCTAGGTGAGAAGACAGAAGGGTTTCAAAAGAGCATGAGGATGTAACCCGGATCATGAGGGTTTTAGGAATGAGTCTTCTCAGAGCACCTTGTATTTCTCTCAGGAAGCTCTTAACCATACAGTGACAATTTGTTTAGAGATTGTTACCATTCTGTGATAATGTGCTTGTTCTTCTATAAGCAGCCCATGAGGCCCTTGAAGGCTGAGCTTGTTTTCTGCCTGATCTGTCCTCTGTGCCAAGCATCATGCCTGAGAGATACTGGGTGGTCTGTGAGGGATGGCAGAACATGTGAGTGAATGGATGGGGAAGAGCATGGTGGAAAGGAAGGCCATGACTATAGACACTGACTTCCATTGTTACAGTCTTCAGTTAGAAGGAGAGGAAGAAAGGTCAGATAGTTGTTAAAGATGGCAAGTGGTCCAGGATAGACTTTTTAATGTGGGTAAGAGAAGAAAGAAAGGGATATGCCCAGAATACTGGTCAAGGAATTCAACCCTGGTCTGCGAGTGTATAAGCCAAGAATCAGGAGAATTGCACCAGTACCATGTTATTTTGTTTACTGTAGCCTTGTAGTATAGTTTGAAGTCAGGTAGCATGATGACTCCAGCTTTTTTCTTTTTGCTTAGGGTTGTCTTGGCTATATGGGCTCTTTTTTGGTTCCATATGAATTTTAAAGTAGTTTTTTCTAATTCTGTTAAGAATGTCAGTGGTAGTTTAATGGGAATAGAATTGAATCTATAAATTACTTTGGGCAGTATGGCCATTTTCAAAATATTGAGTCTTCCTATCCATGAGCATGGAGTGTTTTTTCCATTTGTTTGTGTCCTCTTTTATTTCCTTGAACAGCAGTTTGTAGTTCTCCTTGAAGAGATCCTTCACTTCCCTTGCTAGCTGTATTCTTAGGTTTCTCTTTGTAGCAATTGTGAATGGGAGTTCATTGATGATTTGGCTCTCTGGTTGTCTATTGTTGGTGTATAGGAATGATTGTAATTTTTGTACATTGATTTTGTATTCTGAGATTTGCTCAAGTTGCTTATCAGCTTAAGGAGCTTTTGGGCCGAAATGATGGAGTTTTCTAGATATAGGATCATGTCATCTGCAAACAGAGAGAGTTCAACTTCCTCTCTTTCTATTTTAATACGATTTATTTCTTTGTCTTGCCCAATTACCCTGGCCAGAATTTCCAATACTACGTTAAATAGGAGTGGTGAGAGAGGGCATTTTTGTCTTGTGCCAGTTTTCAAGGGGAATGCTTCTAGCTTCTGATCATTCAGTATGAAACTGGTTGTGGGTTTGTCTTATTATTTTGAGATATGTTCCATCAATACCTAGTTTATTGAGAGTTTTTAACATGAAGGATGTTGAATTTTATCAAAGGCCTTTTCTGCATCTATTGAGATAATCATGTGATTTTTCTCTTTAGTTCTGTTTATGTGATGAATTACTTTTATTGATTTGTGTATGTGAACCAGGCTTGCATTTGAGGATGAGACATGTAGACCAATGGAACAGAATAGAGATCCCAGAAATAAGACCACACATCTACAACCATGTGATCATCGACAAACCTGACAAAAACAAGCAATGGGGAAAGGATTGCCTATTTAATAAATGGTGCTGGGAAAACTGGCTAGCCATATGAGGAATATTGAAACTGAACCCCTTTTTACACCTTACACAAAAATTAACTCAAGATGGATTACATAATTAAGCGTAAAACCCAAAACTATAAAAACTCTAGAAGGAAATCTGGGAAATACCATTCAGGACATAGGCACAGGCAAAGATTTCATGACAAAAACATCAAAAGCAATTGTAAAAAAATGGAAAATTGACAAATGGGATCTAATTAAACCAAAGAGCTTCTGCACAGCAAAAGAAACTATCATCAGAGCAAACAGACAACCTATGGAGTAAGACAAAATTTTTGCAATCTATCAATCTGACAAAGGTCTAATATCCAGAATCTACAAGGAACTTAAGCAAATTTACAAGAAAAAAACAAATAACCCCAACCTCACAGCTTGCAGTGAGCCGAGTGGAGTGCACCACTGCACTCCAGCCTGGGCGACAGAGCGAGGCTCTGTCTCAAAAAAGAAAGAAAAAGAAAAAAAAAAGTCAAGAAACAGCAGATGTTGGCGAGGCTGTGGAGGAATAAGAATGCTTTTACACTGTTGGTGGGGATGTAAATTAGTTCAAACATTGTGGAAGACACTATAGCAATTCCTCAAAGACCTAGAACCAGTAATACCATTTGACCCAGCAATCCCATTACTGGGTATGTACCCAAAGGAATATAATCATTCTATTATAAAGATACATACATGTGTATGTTCACTGCAGCACTATTCGCAATAGCAAATATATGGAATCAACCCAAATGCCCATCAATGATAGACTGGTTAAAGAAAATGTGGTGCACATACACCATGGAGTACTATGCAGCCATAAAAAGGAACAAGATCATGTCCTTTGCAGGGACATGGATGGAGCTGGAAGCCATTATCCTCAGCAAACTAACACAGGAACAGAAAACCAAATACTGCATGTTCTCGCTTGTGAGTGGGAGCTGAACAATGAGAACGCATGGACACAGGGAAGGGAACAATACACAGTGGGGCCTATTGGGGGAGGTGGGGAGAAGGAGAGCATCAGGATAAATAGCAAATGCATGTGGGGCTTAATACCTAGGTGATGGGTGAAGCAAACTACCATGGCACATGTTTACCTGTGTAAAAAATCTGCATGTCCTGCACATGTATACAAGAACTTAAAATTAAATTAAACTAAATTTTTTAGAAAAGAAGAATGGCAAAGTAGCTGACTGGGGGCATTGTGTCAACAGCCTGTTCCCCAGCCAGCCTCAGTAGCCCAGGCTTTGGGAATAAGACCACAGGGATGAGCTGATCCAGAAAGAAGGATTTGAATGGTGGGTGTGGCAGAATGACAACCAGGGGAAGATCCAAGGAGATGGTAAGAGAGAGTTGATGGAGTGAAGGGTACCCAAGAGATGGAGCCCAGATGGGTGAATGAGTGAAGGCAGAGGCAGTTGATGTGCTAGAAGCCATTGGGGTAGGGGTAGGGCACTGAAGAAGCTCTGATACAGTCAAATACCTCCAGCTATTTTTTTTTAATTGAGAGAAAAGCATGAATGAAAATACATTGAAATACTCACAGTGGTTATGCTTGGGCAGTGGAATTATGGTCCCTAGTTTTACTTCTTCCCTGTCTCTAATTGATGGTATATTTTTACATAATTTTTTTAAAATGGCAATTTTCTTAAAAAAGAAAGGAGAAAACATATCTAACAGTTTCCGAGCTGTGTTTCGTGGAACTCTAGTGATGACTGAGATGTTCAGAGGTATCGGCACGGAAACAGGTTTCCATAGACAGTTGTTTTGGAAAATGATGTATTAAGGCCAAAAAAGACTTCTTAACTGCAGGATTTCTCAGTAACATTCTATTGTATGCACATCACGAACCTCTAAAAAAGTCAAAAGCACAGTATTTTCCCATTGAATTTCTGTACTGAATTCTTCATTCAAGGACCTCGTCTTACTATCCCTCGTTGGAGCTGATTTGGAAAATTCTACCTTGGATGGTAACTAGAGTACTATGTCTACCTATGCTAGCATCCCAGGAAGGTAAGAGTTGATAAAACCATTGTCACTACTTTAATGGGTTAAGCTTTGAGGCATGATGTGTGCTTCATGATGATTTTCTGTGTAATCACCGTGTCGTACAGTATTTTGGTCAGGATTGGCCCAGTTCATGGTTTCTTAGTTTGCTAAGTCGAATGAAGACAGAAGAGTGAACATTAGACATAGAAAGGGGGAGCAGGATGTTGCAATGAAACTTGTTCCCAGTGAAAGAGACACTGAGATGGAGTTAGGAGTATAAAAGACTTGTCAGGAAGAAACACCTGTGATGGGGCCAAGCAGAACTGCAGAACTGGACATGAAGCTGTTGGTTTGTGACGCAGTCGATAACACGCATGCCAGAACAACATCCACGTCACCTGAGCAGAAGCAAAGATGCTGCTAAAGGAGGTCCACGTTGGACGGAGATGCCCTGCCCTGTGATGACTACCTCACTCAGGCCCTAACTTGGGGCCAACCCAGGAAGAGACTGACTCTAGCTACCACCTCATTACTCAGTCCCTGGCTGCAGACCAAAGAGAACTTGACCTTGGCCCCAAAGCTGAGGTAGACGGGCAGAGGTTAATAACTGGAGACCTCCTTCCTTCAGTAGGGCAGAGAGGCCTTTCTTGACGGAAGGTCTGAGCAGCACATCTCCATGTCTGCAATAAGGCCAGACCATTGGGTTGCTTCTGGTGAAAATTCTAAAATGAAGAGTCAGGGGATGTGGAAGGTGTGCTGGTTGCTTTGCTTGTTTGTTTCCTGTCACTGCGGGGATGGGGCATTTCATTTCCCTGAGCAGTGCCTTGCTATTCCATTTGCCATCCTGCTCTTTGCCAGGTGCTATAACAGGTGCCAGACTCTGGGGTGCAGTCACCCTGGCCCGTGGCATCATCTCACCATGGTACGTTGCAAAACCATTGTCATGGTGGGGACACCACAAGGTGTTTGTTACTACAACTGCTGATCACTGTCAATGGTTGAAGGCTATCCTTGGTGTGGCATTCCTCTTACCTCCTTGCTTCTGATAAGTGCTCCCTTGCAGGGATTGGGGGTTTGGGCAGCCCCAGGAAGGGCCTAGAGATAGGCCTCAGAGCATGGCTGGGCCTGCTGCAGGCCTGAGTTGTATGTGCCATCGTCCTCTGTCTCCACTGGAGAAATGTAGAGTTCTGCCATCTCAAGGAGGCCTTGCATGGCAGGGCCGGGCCATTTCCCTCTTGGACTTCAGGTGGTTCTCTTTCCTTCTGGGACCCACTGTCTGGAGAACCACATTGCAACTCTGCACTTTAAAGAATTTCTCTCCATCTTTCAAATCTGCTTTTTCTTCCTGTATTGCTGTCTTGTGCTTGCTTTGCTACTCACAACTCATTTATACACATCTTTGTGAGTGCGTGCGATGCTCAGCTTTGCATTTTATGAGTTGTAGGCTGCACTTATTACTAGAATCATCTGCTTGTGGCTGGTTATAAAGAGAAATGTTTGCTATGTAGATGTGATCCCACTTGGATTCCTAATACCGGGAACAGGAGCATCGCAAGATGGGAAGGGACAGGTCTCCTTTCTCTCAGTTCCAAGGGTAATTGGCTTGGGTATGCACATTGAAAAGCCTGCAGAGGTGTAGAATAGAGGTGCCAGCTTACAGGGCAACTTCTAAAATGGAGGAGTCTACTGGCTTCATCAGTGGATGACTACAGCCTATCCTGCTACTATGCTCACCCATGCAGTGAGTTTTGGGGCCTCTGCTCTGGCCCAGGCATAGTGTGAGGCTGTAGGGACACCAGGGCAGTGGCCCAGGGGAGGAGAGAGATGTGAAGACAGATCAGCACGGTGGCTGTGACGGCGCCTCAGCAGGTCCACTGGGGAGTGCGGAGGAATTATCCCTCCATGTCCCATTCAGGAACGAAGCTCTCTGTGGAGACCTGGATTTGATTCCATTTGGGAGGGTGATTTTCATGATGTGGCCCCCTGGTTTCCAGTGAATTAGGTCTGACTTTTAACTCATTTCACCTAACACGCAGTGGTTTGATGGGAATTAATTAGGTAAAGGGCTCCTTAGGGGTAGAGCCAATCCGAAAACATGTTCTCTTCTTTCTCTTAAGTAATTTGAAGAGGATCCTATGACGGACTGACTGGTTTACCTTTTCAGACTTCAGAAGGCCAAAGAGCAGATCTAGTAATTTGCTTCATGAAAAAATAACAAAACAAAGGTTAACATAATCCAGATTTTCAGTGTATTTTATTGTAATGGTCCTTTTTTGCCTTTCTACTGGGGTTGATGGGCAAATGATGAACAGGATAGTTAAGCACATCTCCCAAGCTACAAGCTTCAGAAAACAGTTTACAGGACAATTAACTGTCAGGAAGTCCATATCCCCTGAGAAGGCTCATTGTCCTAGAAAGTCTTGAGTCTGAGCCCTGACTCTGAACAAGGAGAGAGGCCTCAGTTTCTCTCTATTCAATTTAGTTTACAAACATCTCCTGAGCACCCCGTCCGTGCCTGGTGCAGTGGAGGCACGGCTGTGGTGATTGATAGCCACTTCCCATCATTGGCAGCTTGTATCATCACGGGATGCTGGGACCAGTAAACCGGCAATTCCAATACTGCAGGCCAAGCCCCGTGTTGGGAGGGAATACCTGGCACCTTGAAAGAAAGGAAAGCCATGCCCAAGCTGCTGCTGGGTCTCAGACAGATTCCTGGAGGAGGCAATGCTTCAGCTGAAACCTGGCAGACAAGAGGGTGTGAGTCCTGAGAAGGTAGTGCCAGCCCGTGGCTGGGGACTAGAGCAAGAGGAGGTGGGGCCATTCGGGGCAGATCTGGAGCAGATGGGGTGGGCAGGGCTTAGGAAAGTCCACTGGTCTCATTTTCAACTCAGAATCATTGAAGACAGTGTTCAGGAGGTGCCAAGCTCTGATTTGTGTTTATGAAGAGGACTCTCCAGTGGACTGGAGGAAGCTGGCCTGTGGGTGAGGAGATTGGAGGCAAAATTAATGCAGCCACCCAGGCAGGAGACGATGGGGATCTAACCCAGCGGAGGCAGCAGGAACAGAGAGTGAGAGAAGTGGAGGGACGTGGCGGTTGGGCTGCGGCGAGGGAGGCATCAAAAAGGTCTCCCAGATGTTGGTCCATTTGCTGGGATGGGAGGATGGAAACCAGAGCAGGTGTGAGACAGGGAACCCTAAGTTCAGTCTGGACATACCACATGTGAGGGTCTCCCCGACTACCCAGTGCAGCTGGCAGGGAGGTGGGTGGTGTGGGGGGTTGACGTTTTACCCCACAAAGTACGTGTTCAAATTCTAATCCCTGCTCCTAGTGATAGTAAACTTATTTGGAAACAGAGTCTTTGTAGATGCAGTCAAGTCAAGATGAGATCATACTGGATTAAGGTGCGTCCCTGGCGCAGTGACTGGTGGGCCGTAATCCAGTGACAGTGTCTTTGTAAGAGGAGGGAGAGGAAGATTCTGACACCGAGCCACAGGGAATGCGCAGAGGCAGGTTGCAGTGATGCAGCTGGAAGCTGGGGGATGCCCAGGGTTGCCAGCAGCAACCAGAAGCTGGAGAGAAGGGACTGACCTTGCCAACACTTCACTTCTGACTTCTGGTCCACGGGACTGTGAGACTATACATTTCTGTTGCTTTGAGCCACACCTTTTGTGGTCCTCTGTGATGGCAGCGCCAGGATACTAACACAGGTGGGTCCATAGAATCTGGAAGAGAAATCTGACTGAGCTGGAGATAAGGCCAGAGAGGCATCAGCAGAAGGGCTGATGAGGCCTTCAGAGCTCATCCTGGGGGATCTATGCAGGGAGAGTAGGAATAAGAAATAGTGATCGTCACACCAGGTGGAGGGAATCATGGGCTTCCTCGGAAGAGGGGGAGCCTCCCAAACTCCACTCCCCAGGTGAATCCTGCAATCGACTAAAAGTGGAAGGCACCGCTCTAAGACAGAGCTCCTTAGAATTCAACATTTAGAGGATCCACTAAAATGCAGACTTGGGTTTGTGGGTCTGCAGTGGGACCTGAGATTCTGTGTTTCTCATGACTCCCAGCTGAAGCCCTGGATTGCATTTGGAGAGGCGAGGCCTTGAAGGGTTGGTCTTGTTAGGGGGAGACCAAGGTGGAGCAACCAGAGAGGTACTACCAGGAGGAGTCTGCCTTGATGCCAAGGGAGAAGGAACACGTGGAAGGCTCTGCACTGCTGGATCCCAGTGCCACTCAGAGACAGGAGAGTGGGAACAAGTGTCCAGCAAACCATGCAACAGAGAAGGTGCTGCTGTTATGGGAAGAGGAGGGGCATGGAAAAAGGTAGAAGTGCTTTTGGTGAATAGTGGCTTAGGTGAACGGAAGCCTAGGGTGAGAATCTGAGGGTGAGGAGAAAGGAGGGCAAGAGGAGATGACTTCCTAAGACATCTGGAAGAAAACTCATAGACTGGGGGACTGCATCTGGGCATGGTGAGTAGTGAGGTACCAGGAACTTGAGACAGATGACTGAGAAGTGAACTCACTGGGAGTGGAGTTGGGTGGGGACTGGGGAAAGTGAGGGGCTGAGGGAACCGAGTTGGGAGGAGAAAACAAGTCCAGGTGAGAGAGTAGGTTGATAGTCTTTGTGATTTTCACTCTGGTGTTTTTGATTCACTTTCACATCCTTTGTATTTCAAGTCAGAGGTGGCTTAGGGCATCAAGAAGCTGGGGCCCGACCTTGTTCTGACTTCGGGAAACAGTGCAGGGCAGGAGGGATGCGGCCCCACCTCAGCTGTCACCTCCCCTCCGCCTCCTGTGCCCTCACCAACCCTGACATGGAAACCAATTGCATTGGCTTTGCTACAGTTTTAGACATTTCAGCCAGGGGCTGCGTGGAGGAAAGTTTGCTTTCTGAAGGCTGGGTCTTTTTTCACCTCTGGGCTCAGGCCAAACACTCAGTAATGTCTGGGGAAGCCAGGTTGTAAGTATGGCTGAGGTCCTGGGTATGGGAGGGAATAGCTCGTGCCTGTGGGTGTTAAAATGTTTTGTGTTGCAATCCAGGGAGGTTGGCCACATCTCTAATATACAATTTAGATCCAGAGCCTGCGTGTATTTCAATCTTTTATGGCTGGCTGGAATAATCAAATCCATATAAGAAACCTTGAAGGAAATCAGTGCGGAGTGGATTTGGTTGAAACCACAAGCTATGAAAATTGGATGTAAGGAGTACACCTCCCAGGTGCCTCAGTGACGTCCCTGCCCTGCCAAGACTTCGCCAGCTGATGGGAGAAAAGGTATTGGACGGTGCACATGCCATTAAATCTTCTGATGGCTGTGCTGGGCTGAAATCTGCTCGGTGCTATGGGCGGTGAGGCCACCGCAGCGCTCTTTGCTGGGCTGGTGGGCGCCCTCCAGTTGGAGCTCTGTCGAATAATAACTCCTCGGTGGAAATGGTCTGGCTCCCGAACACATGGTTTATGGCTGAAATGGAAAAGCTCCCGAGCGCCATCAATGACACTCTCACTGCTTATAAAGACATGTGGGTTCTTTTCCAGTAAAAAATAAGGCTGCTGCCATTTCCCCCCCAAGCCATAAATGATTCAAATGTCAAGCTCGCCTGTGCCTTATGCAATGCGGATGTATTGACTTATCAAAGAAGCGGACGCATTATAGGCAGCTTGCCTTCCCTCACAACTCCATATTTATGTTTGAAATCTCAGGATATGTTACCTGCACGCTCGCCACCTTCCCTTCCTCCACAGGAGATTTACAAGGCAGCCAGCCAGCAGAAGAGGGACAAAGAAGTAAATACAGTAATATGACAGATTTATTTTGATTTGTTTTATGTGCTTGTGATCTCGCATGCTTTATGTGCTTCTCTATATCTGGGTTCTGTTGCTCTTTTCCTGCGTGTTCACCCCTTTTAAAATAGCAAGTTCAGTAAGTTCTTGGAGGGAGGATATGACCAAGGGGGAGGGAGTATCATGCAGTTTCCAAGCTATCTGCTTCATCACAACACATGGTTTTTTTTGTTTGTTTCTTTCATTTCTCCTTACATTTGTTTATTTTTCTTGTAAGTGAATACCCGGCTCCTGGCAGCATTTCTGTAGGAGAAGCTGTCCATTCATTCATTTTTTCTTTCTAGTTACAGTAATGGTTGTGTAGAAGCTGGCAGGAATAAGGGTTCATGGTCTCCATCTGTGTCCTTCCTACAGGCGGTGCTCCGTTCTCTTTCTTCTAACTTTCCAGCAGAGGCTGTGGCTTGGTCCTCCCTGCCCTCTCCTTTACCAAGGGCCACAATGGAGGTGGCCCTCCATGTCCACTTCCCTGAAACAAAGCCGTGGGGTGGGCAGCCCCTCCGGACCAGGCCGGGCAGGCTGGGTGGTGGGAGGTCTGTTGGAGGCTGGAGGCTTTGATGCAGAAAGATCGATCTTGAAAAGCCAAGGGGGCACTTAACCCTGCTGATTTTTTTTTTTTTTTTGCCAGAAAAAAAAAAAAAAAAAAGAAAAAAACCAGAACTAGAGAAAATGAGAAGTACCCGGGCAGAGAATTGCTTCAGAGACACCGAGGCCACCTGCCCCGTGGCCTGAAAGGAAGCACTTAAGGAAAATTATGGAGAAGGAGATAAGTGGGTGCGGGCTCCCCTCAGGTGACGGATGTCAGAGCGCATCATGAGCGACTCACGTCAAATGCTCCAGACGAACTAGCTGACAAGATACTCATGGAGTCGCAGCCACGGTGCAAAATCACTTAGCGTCACCATCCCAGGGGAGCCCCAGCATTTCTGTCACCTTAAGCAAAACAGGCTTAAAACAAAACAAAGCGAAAGGCTCTTGGCAGGGTATCTATGGAAATGACTGGAAATTGCTGCTGGAATTTTCGGGTTTGCTTTCGTGTTCTTCCCAGGATGAGCGTTGCATGGCACATTTCAGGAGGAAATCATGCTTGGAAAGACCCACCTTGGAAAATGTGAGAGTTGAGGACGTTGCAGGCTTGTCAGGCACAAGCCACAGAGAACCAGGGTGGGCGTTGACCCCCCACGGCCTGTAGCAGCCGGGGGTGTGCCCAGAGCATAGCCAGGGTCGGTTCAGACATGCTCAGACGACAAAGGGACAGACAGCCAGGCAGGGCTGGAGGCCCATGGCTGGGCAGTCCGCGGGTGTCCCTTCTCCCAGCATGCAAAGCTCATCTCAAGCTGCACGAAATTGCAGAAGACACCGGCAATGTTAAAACACACGAGTGGACGGGTTGCTCCTGAGGGTGTCGTTACTGGGCCAGTGATGTGAGATGATAAAAGATATTAAGGGGACTTTTATGGGGTAACAAATGAGGGGCAGCTGGAGGGCCAGACACGGGGCAGGAGATGCATGGGGGAGGGCAGGGCCGGCGTGGACAGGAGGAAAAATGTGTGTGGCTGTCACAGGGACTCGGACACGGCATCCATCCCAAGGTTCACTATTACGATCGGTGTTCCCTCTGCTTGAATATTCAATATTTCCAACTCACTATATGAAGTGAATTAGAAAAATAGATTTATCTCTGGATTTTCTACAGATGGCCACTCAGAAGATTACGCAAGCCCTGTGCCATCCCCCTAACCCCTGCTTTCTTCGGGAGAATGGATGAGTGTTTGGGGTGTTTCATCTGCTCCAACAATTTCCCAGTTTCCCATGGATCAACACTGACAGAAAACCCCAGATACGGATGACAGAAGGAAAATGAAGAGACTTAATTTTGAAAAGCTCTCGAACGCCTCAAGCCTTGTCTTCAAAATCTTTCAGTGACGGAGTGCTTGGAAAGGCACCTGCCTCTGGCTCAGACCTGATGATTAGAAAAGAAAATTAAGTATTCTGTTTATATTGGGGGGATACCTGCTCAAAACATCCACCTTGATGGGCAAAAATGAGGTAAAGATACTGTTGCTTTGGGTTGCTGAAGGCAGCCGGGTGTCCTGGACTTTGAGGTGCAAGGGTCTGTGGTTCCCATCTTCTTACAGGTTCAAGGACTCATTTGGGAGTAACGACCCCACGGCACACTCCCTGGGCACAGTTGGCAGAAAGGGATGGCAGGAAGGGCCTTTCAGTCTCAGTCCTGGGTAAAGGGCCCAAGTCATTGGCAGACAGCGTTGAAAATTTGACATCAGCAACCCCTGCTCTCCCGGGCCAAGTGCCCACGACCAGAGGGTTGGCACAAGCAGTGGGAATTTGTTTGAAAGTAAAATCTGATCATTATCTACCTTTTAGGAAGAGTTTTTTTTTATTTTTTAATTTTTAAAATTTTATTTATTTATTTATTTTTATTTATTTATTTTTTTGAGACTGAGTCTCGCTCTGTCTCCCACGCTGGAGTGCAGTGGCATGATCTCGGCTCACTGTAACCTCCACCTCCTGGGTTCAAGTGATTCTCCTTCCTCAGCTTCCCAAGTGGCTGGGACTACAGGCACCTGCCACCATGCTTGGCTAATTTTTTGTATTTTCAGTAGAAACGGGGTTTCATCTTTTTGGCCAGGATGGTCTCCATCTCTTGACCTCGTGATCCACCTACCTCAGCCTCCCAAAGTGCTGGGATTACAGGCGTGAGCCACCGCGCCCGGTCCGTTTCTGAAATGTTAATGCTTTGGATGAACCAGTATGCCAAAAAGTGGCTGAAAGAAAAGTGAACAGAACATCAAGGATGAATTTTCTAGCCTGGAAAACACCCTGAAATAATCAGATTCCTTCTCACATTAAGCGTTTATTTTCCAGATAGAGTTTTTATCCGACACTTTCCAAATTGTTTAGATGTGAATTCTTGTCTTCTCTCTTTTATCGGTGGCGGGGGTGGTGGTCCGTTGTGGGGGTCTGGAAATGAAACTGATAAGATGGTTTGGTGCATATAAACATTGTGCTCATCCTGCTTGCAAACTACTTGTCCACAGTTTTTTTTTAGTATGTTCTCACCTTTTAAGACGAAAAATTCCATTGATTTTCTGTTGAGCAAAGGTTTTCTCCTCTCTCTCTTTATTAAATATGCCAGTGCTTTAAACGGAGGGTTAAAGAAATAATCTTCCTTGGATAGGAAAGCTGAGAATAAGCATCATTTTGGGTCCTTTGATGTGAGACTTATTACCTGTCCCCTTCTTGGGACTATTAGAGTTGCCGCTGGAGTGGATAGGTCCAGATGAGAACTAAACGTGACTGTGGGCAGATGAGCATCTGCACTGGGACTGGTTCAAACACTGGAGCCATCCTCTCTCCTCCAACTTCCTTAGGCAGGTGTAATCAGGTGAGAAGGTCAGGCGGTGGGTCTGTTGTAGCCAAGCTTGGCAGAGTTTTGGAGACATGGGGCGAGGCACAGACACCAGGCCTTGGCACTTATGGTGCAGACAAGGAGGGTTTACTAGGTCTTGCTCTTTTCCTGACATTTCCTGACGCTGCTTCCCAAGTCTTCAACGAGAGTCACCTCTACGTTCCTTCTACTTTCCATGCTCATTTGTTAAAAAAAATGTGTCCCAGACTCCTTCCCCTTCTGACAGCAAGTGCTCACAGACTGCTGCCCTGTGCCGAGCCCTGCACGAGTGCACCGTGGGAGCATTCATGGACGAGACTCCTGTGGGGAGCTGGCACTGCTGATACGACCAAGCCAGTGCAGGCTCTGCATCCAAGGGTCTCAGGCTTCGTAGAAGAACCCCAGCAAGCGAGATCAATGGAACGATGGCAACCAGAAGGGAGGGCGCCCTGATGGAGAATAAGGACCGCAGCTGGAGTGGAAGGGGGGAGTGCAACCTGCCCACAATACAGGGGTCAGAGGTGGCCTCTCAGAGTCCATGCCCCACACCCAGACAAAGAGAAGTCAGCAATTGGTGTCAAATCCATTTGGAAAATACCAGACAAAAACTAAATTGGGGGAGAGAAAACCCATTAGAAATAAATGATGGTTATTGCAGATATTTTTCCAGGCTAAAAAGTTTCTTCTTCAAATTCCATTTGTTTTTCTTCCAACCACCTTTGACACCTTAGTCCACTAGACCCATCCAGATTAAAGTTTAATTGAGTTGGAAGCAGCCTGCCATGGTGGCGGGAGAGGGGCAGCACTGCAGAGAGTGGGGATCTAAGTGCCTTGCAGAGAGGACTGGGGCTGGAGAAGAGCAGGTCTGTTTTGAAGCACTATACAAGGGGGTGCTGGCATAAGATGGCCAGGAGGGGAGCCAGGGTCAGTTCGGTCCTCATCTTGAAGGGTTTTAAGGAGTCTGGAGTTTTAAAATTTGTTTTATTGTAAGGCAGAGCATTTAAAGAATTTAAGCAGGAGAGTGGCATGATCTGATTTCTGTTCAGATAAAACACCAGATGCCAAGTAAAATTAGAATTTCTGATAAAGAGGAAACACATTTTTCTCATGCCTGTAATCCCAGCACTTTGGGAGGCCAAGGCAGGCAGATCACCTGAGGTCGGGAGTTCGAGACCAGCCTGACCAACATGGAGAAACCCTGTCTCTACTGAAAATACAAAATTAGCTGGGCGTGGTGGCACGTACCTGTAATCCCAGCTACTCGGGAGGCTGAGGCAGGAGAATTGCTTGAACCTGGGAGGTGGAGGTTGCAGTGAGCCAAGATCGCACCATTACACTCCAGCCTGGGCAAAAAGAGTGAAAATCCATCTCAAAAAAACAAAAAACAAAACAAACAACAACAACAAAAAAACACAAAACAACAAAAAAAGAGGAAACAACGTTTTGGTATAAGTGTGTCCCAAACACTGCGTGAAACGGTTTTTCCAACAGTTTTATTGAGATATAATTCACATACCATACAATTTACTCATTTAAAGTGTACGATTTGATGGTTTTTAGTGTATTCACAGACATGTGTAACACCACCACAGTCAATTTCAGAACATCTTCCTCACTTTTAAAAAAGAAACAAACAAAAATCAGCTGGTACCCTTTAGCTATCACCACGCTGTCTCCCTCATCACTCTTCCAGTGCTAAGTAATCACTTATCCCTTTTCTCTGTAGATTCCCCCATTCTGGACTTTCATATGGATGGAATTGTATTAGTCTGTTCTTGCATTGCTATAATGAACTACCTGAAACTGGGTAATTTATGCAGGAAAGAGGTTTAATTGACTCACAAGTCTGCAGGCTGTATGGGAAGCAGGGCTAGGGAGGCCTCAGGAAACTTACAATCATGGCAGAAGGCAAAGGGGAAGCCGGCACATCTGACATGGCTGGAGCAGGAGGAAGAGAGGACTAACAGGGAGGTGCTACACACTCTGAAACAACTAGATCTCTTGAGAACTCACTATCATGAGAGCAGCAAGGAGGAAGTCCACCCCCATGATCCAATCACCTCCCACCAGGCCCCTTCTCCAACACTAGGGATTACAGTTTGACCTGAGATTTGCGTGGGGAAGGGCCAAACCATATCAAGAGTCATAACATACATGATCTTTTGTAACTGACCTTTTTAAGTTAGCATTATGCTTTCCAGGTTTACCCATGCTAGAGTGTGCAACAGCATTCCATTGATGATGGCTGAAGAGCATTCTATTGTGTGGATAGACCGCATGTTGTTTAGCCATTCATTTGTTGATGAACACTTGAGTTACTTCCATCTTTTAGCTCTCATGAAAAATGCTGTTAACAACATTCAGACACAAGTTTTCATGTGAACACGTGTTTTCACTTCCCTTGGATATATACCTATGCGTGGAACTGCTGGGTCCTATGTTTGAGACATCCTTACACTAAAAACTATTCCTTGGTCTATCTGAAACTCACATGTAACAGAGCATCTGCATTTCATTTTGTTTTGTTCTTGAGACAGGGTCTTACTCTGTCGCCCAGACTGGAGTGCAGTGGCGTGATCTCGGCTCACTGCCACCTCTGTCTCCCAGGCTCAAGTGATTCTCTGGCCTCAGCTCCCTGAGTAGCTGAGATTACAGACATGCACCACTACTGCCTGGCTAATTTTTTTTTTTTTTTTTTTTTTTTTTAGTAGAGAAGGGGTTCCACCATGTTGGCCGGGCTGGTCTCAAACTCCTGACCTCAAATGATCCACCCGCCTCGGCCTTCCAAAGTGCTGGGATTACAGGCATGAGCCACCATGCCTGGCCGAGCATCTGCATTTTTATTTGCTAAATCTGGCAACACTATTTGTGAGATTAGTGGAGAATTTGATAGAGGTTAGTCTTGAGTAAAAGGTGGGAGCTCTGCTAGGGACTGTTGCAATGGTCTGAGTGAGAGATGCAGGTTGGGTTTTGGGCTAGGGTGGGCTCCGAGGAGATAAAAAGAAGGGGATGGATCTGAGAGGGGCCACACAGGCTTTGTGATGGGTGGGACCTAAGGGCAGCAAGGGAGGAAGCAGTCAGAATGTTCTCAGGTTGGAGGGTCCAGGCTGGAGGAAAAGCATCCAAGGTGGTCCCACTGACTGTGACGAGGTCACTCTGGTAGGAATGGGCATGGGTGAGAGGGGCTAGGGTTAAGTTTCCCATACTTTGATGAGAAACACCTGCTGAGGTGTGAACTCTGCAAAGAAGTTGTGAGTCTGGGCAGGAGGAGCAGGTTTGGGAGCTTCCAGCATAGAGAAAACATTTACATCTAGGAGAATTAAAATCCCAGGACATCTGTATGGGAAGGATGTGCAGAGAGACGTTCACCTTCTGAATCCCTGCTGTATGTCGGGAACATTGCAGTTGCTATTAGGGAACCAGCGATGAATAAACCGGGTTTTTGATACAAATTTTCTGCCTTGAGAGAGATTTCTCAGTAAATTTTCTTCAAGAAAGAAATGGTTTTTGCTATAGATAAAACAAGAGAAGAGAAGGACACACTCCCAGTCTTGCTGGAGCCCATAGACAATGGCAATTTGCTGAGTGGATTTTGGGGTTTTCCATACTCACCACTATCCCAAGAGTGCTGGTGAAGGCAGTTGTGCTGTTCAAGGAAATTTCTAGAAGTTGGGGACATGGCAGGGGCATAGCACAGCTGCCTTCCCCAGCACTCTTTGGACAGTGGTGAGTATGGAAACCTCCAGATTCAACCCCAGAAGTTGGGGACATGGCAGGGGCAAGGAAAGAGGCCCAGGGGCCTCTGGGTCATGCTGATGGTTTCCAATCCTACTAGGCACAACTGCCACAAGGACTCCTATGTGGCGCTATGAAGACTCCTCAGCTCTGCAGTGGGGTGGGTCTACTGAGTGCCGTCACACTAGTGGAGGGGGATCCTGCATGTCATTCTGTCCTTTCCAAAACATTGCCTGTGCTCAGACACCCAAACTGGAAGCTCTGTATGTCTTGCCCAGTATGACACTGGGTCGTTCTTTGGTCTGAGAAATCCTGGATAGAAAGATCCACCATCCCAGTCTCTCCAATGCCATCCCATAAAGACCTTTCTGGAGTGGTCTAGCCCATCCGATGAGGACTGATCATTTAGTTAGCTACAGGCAAAGAGACTCTTACAACTTTGCTGCTCAGTGAATTCACCCCTAAGTTTTGATGTGGTGCATCCATTTGCAATTTCAGTTTCCTTTTCACTGTTCTTCATCTCTTGCTTGTGGGTCAACTTTGCATGTCCAGAAGGAGTGCTTGAGTTAGCATTTCCTGCAGGTGCTAACCATGGATTATTTGCTACCATGGATTTGAGGGAGCATCTCACAGTGTGGTGTACGTGGCTCTGGGTTTTATCCAAGACTACATTTCTGTCCCGTTCTCTGCTTGATGCCCATACCTAGAAAACCATGCTGGGTCCATAATGAAACTCAGTAAGCATTGGTGGAATGAATATTACTCCTTAGGCGTCACCCTGCAGTTTGGCTTTTGGCAGTTGTCTGCGAAGTGCTCACATTGTGTGGTGGGCACTTTTTTGAGGATGAGCATCTCAGTGCTGCTCAGGCTCCTCCCTAGAGGGCCTGGGCTGGGCTGGACGTACTGGCCTCTAGGTGTCAGGAGCCATGTGAGGGTGAAGAGGGATGTTGGGGACCTTCTGCCGATGGAGGTTGCTTCTGTCCTTGATCATTGGAGCTCAGATTTTCGTGGAGATGCCTGGCTCAGAGAGGGACACAGAAGCTCCCCGTGCAGGCTGGAAGCCAACACTCATCTGAGAGCTTGTGCACGGACCCCCGACCTGCAGCTGTCCAGCACTGTTGGGAAGGTGGTTCTAGTTGAGTGAGAGTGCCCACCTGATGGGCTGACCACCCATTCTCTGGATTTCTTAAGCTCTTGTCTTCTTTCCGGATGAATGATGGCAAGACTAGCTCCCCCAGTGAAACATCTGCATGTATCAGTTGAACTAGTTACTTAAACTTCATAAAGCTCAGGGTTTTCTTCTAGAAATTCAGCTTAAATAGCAGCATATCCATTCCTGTCAGCGTAACTGTGAAGATTTCATGAAACACTGACCACGATTCCCAATTATCCTCAGATCCATCGTTCCGGCCATTATTCCCAATTATCCTCAGACCCTTTTGCTGCCTTTTCCAGTAGTAAACGACATTTCCATGCTCTCTCACTGACTGGTTTTCAGCCAGGACCAGCCAATGGAAGCTTCTGGAAGGACATAATCAGGGCTATTCCTCCATCCCCACCCTCCTGCTTTTCTCTGCTGGCATCTCCTACGGTACTGGCTTCTCTCCAGGTCCAGACCTGCCCTGCCCAGTGGCTGGTGGGGACAGCATCACCTTCTCCTTGCCTTTGTCCCTCTGGCACCAGGGGTGCTGGCAGCTCCAAGCAGTCCCCTCTCTGGCTCCTTGACTGTCTGGCACCTCTAAGACTAGATTCCTGTGTAGAATGGGGCTCAGTTTTGCTGATGGAATCTGGACTGCATAGAGCTATTATTATTGTTATTATTATTGTTATTAAGATTTTTACTTCATCAATTCTAAATTCTAAATTCATTTTCCCAGCTTCAACATGGAATTGAGAGTAAAATTCGAGGAAAGAAATTGAGTTTCCAGAAAATACTAACCCTACATCAAAGCAACAAGATGGCTTGGTGTGTGTGGACATTGCTATCCTCATTCCCAGGTGCCAGGAGCATCATGACCACCCATGTTTCCCAACACAGGCCAGGTGCTTCCTGGGAGGATTGGGCAGGCTGGCCTCTGGAGGCTTCTTCTTGCACTGCTCACCCCCGCTCGACACCCTGGTGCTCCCTTTTGGCTCCCAGAACACACTAAGCAGGGATCAGCCACCCACACACCTGCAGAGGCAGCTCAGCCAGCCGTAAGACCAAAGAGGTTGAAGCAAACATATATCTAAACCCCCCATCTTAGGGAAAGGGGCCTGAGCCCAGAACTGTGCTTTCCTTAAACATTTCTTAGACAACTCCCCACATAGGTATCATTTTTCCAGGGCTTTCCTGGGCATTTCTCAGCATTCCTGGGCATTTCTCAGCACAGTGCTCTGCTCCCGCCATGAAAGCTATCAGTTTTGAGTTGTAGCGGCTTTCTGGAGGCAGGCCAGCAGAGGATGGCTCTGCATGTCCAGTGTCTGAACTTAGATCCCTGGCAGACTCAGGCTCTGCAGCAGCAGCACACCCACGCAAGAGGGCAAGGCAGCCCACACACGACTATTATGCTCCCTCGATACAGGGATGGGGATCGTGGGGAGAGGATCCCACATACTAGCATGACCTGCAAGATCTAAGATTTGACCAGTCTTTAGATTAAGAGGCAAGTGTTAAAACGTGGTTGAAGGGTGACTATCCCACCCCCAAGGCCCCAGGAAGGAAGAATATATACTGTTGTGGTGAATTTGGGCTTATTGCAGCAATAGGAAGCTGGCAGCCAGAACTCAGGGGACTTCTGGGGACCTATTGGTTGTGCTTTTTAATTTCAGAGAATAATAACTAAGAAGGCATCCCAATAATTACAGCCCAGGTGTGCAAGGCCGACTGTTTGTGCTCAGTAACGCAACTCCATTTCCCATCTATGTAACAGAGGTGCTGAAACTGTGAAAGATCTGTCATTCTGATTCCAGACCTGGCCAGGAGACTGCATCATCTCCAAATATTAGTTATTTGCTTAAAACTAAGAAGGAAAACCAAGCCACCTGTCTCCTACCTTCTTAGGCAGCATTTTCACCTTTCACCCTTCATGGGGCTGCCATCCAAATGTCTCCTTCCCATAATGCCTGGAGGGTCCACTCTTGCTTATCATTTCCTCACAGAGGTAAGGAAGGGGGACCCCCACGGCCTCCCACAGGGTGGAGAACCAGGGCCTCCTTCTGTCTGTTTGGTGGTCATTTCCCTGCACAGCCAGGCTTTCAGATTTCTGAATGTAATTATTTCCAAAATGAGGCTTAAAACCCTTTCTGTTTTTCTTGTCCCCTGTTAATGATTTATTAACAGATGTGGCTGTGGTCCTGACCTCGGAGGAGTTTTTTATCTGACAGTTATAAATATAAGGTATGCAAATACAGCCACCGTTCAGGCTGTATCCACAATCCAACTGAAGTAGTCCCATCATAAATAAAACAAGTGTTTGTGTTAGCAAGTGCCAACCTTCATGGGGCCATGTATACCCTAATCACAACCATTGAACACTCTCTTATAGGTGCCTGGTAGGGGCAGGCAAGCAGCAGCCAATTGGCAGACTGTCCTCCCCTCAGAACTCACCAGGCAAGGGACACGTCCTTTCCATGACAGGCTTGGGCAGAAATAGCAGCTTGTACGTCTGATTTGTAGAAATAAAGGAGTTGTCTTGTTTGTCGCCCCACTCCCACCACCACTGCCTGATGTTGGTGACAGGAAGAGGCACAGAATCTTAATGGTGAACAATAATTTTTACCTTGATACTAAACGAGTTTGACCTGGCCTGTCCACCTCTTTGAAACAGGTCTGTGGACAGCAGGCACAATGGAAAGTTTATACTTTGGGGATCTGGTCGACAAGCTGGAAGCCGTGAAAGGGCAAGTTACTAAAATAGATAGTGATGACTTTGGACTGCAGCACAGACATGGTGTCAATTAAGGCAGCTTGGGCTCTGTGTCTGTTGGAGGAGGTGTTGTGTGTGGCTTAGCGGGTTGAGAAATACGCCCTTTGGACTTGGTTTACCTTTCCTGTAACCAGAGGAGTGGGATTGACATTGTGCCACATCAAGCGCTGTTTCCACTCTGCGATATTACCTGTAATTTCTGGGCAACTGGGAGCTTGGAGTGTGTGCACATCTGCACTCTTCTGATCAAGGCATGAGCCCCTAAAGGCCAGCCTGGGTCTGGGGTCCTAAATGATCTCTAAATGTGTTCCATCTCCATGTGTCTGTTGAGTGGGACCGAATACTGCCCTGAAAAGTGGAGTTCGGATCCAAAGCGCCCTTGACAGAGGAAAACCTGCTGAACTTGAGGGAGCCGGTCAAAGAGGGTGAGGGTCCTGGGGAGGACTTTGTAGGCATGGACTCAAACCAGAGGAATGGGAAGGAAAGAGCAAAACTGACAGTCAGAATGGGCCGGATACTTTGCTTGGAAACTATTCTTCAAATGAAGTTCTTTCATGCAAGCTCTAGACAGCACAGGCTCTTAAGTCTGCATTTGTAAGGAAGGAAAGCAAATTTGCAGATTAGATGGGAGATAAACTGGACAATGTGCTGTGTATTAACTCAAAGGGTATAAAATAAAAAAATATTGAAAGGCAGTTATGGCCAGGCGTGGTGGCTCACGCTTGTAATCCCAGCACTTTGGGAGGCCGAGGCGGGTGGATCACGAGGTCAGGAGATCGAGACCATGGTGAAACCCCGTCTCTATTAAAAATACAAAAAATTAGCCGGGCCTGGTGGCGGGCACCTGTAGTCCTAGCTACTCGGAGAGGCTGAGGCAGGAGAATGGCGTGAAAGCGGGAGGCAGAGCTTGCAGTGAGCCAAGATTGCACCACTGCACTCCAGCCTGGGTGGCAGAGCGAGACTCTTTCTCAAAAAAAAAAAAAAAAAAAACCACAGAAAGGCAGTTATGTGCGAAGCTGTAAAAATATTAGTCTGAAATAATCATGTGATTAAAAACAAGTTAGAAAGGCCAGGCGCAGTGGCTCCCGCCTGCAATCCCAGCACTTTGGGAGGCCAAGGCGGGTGGATCACCAGGTCAAGAGATTGAGACCATCCTGGCCAACATGGTGACACCCCCTCTCTACTAAAAATACAAAAATTAGCTGGCATGGTGGCACACACCTGTAGTCCCAGCTACTCGGGAGGCTGAGCCAAGAGAATCCCTTGAACCCGGAAGGTTGCAGTGAGCTGAGATTGTGCCACTGCACACCAGCATGGGCGACAGAGCGAGACTCTGTCTCAAAAGAACAAAACAAGACAAAACAAAAACAACAAGAACAAAAAACAACTTAGAGAAAGGTCACATATGAAAACATTAAGTAGACATCATTAAATTTGGAGAAAGGAGGAGGGATAGAGGTGAGAGAGTGTCCTCAGTCTAAGATCCTGTCTTTTCCCCCAACTCTGTGCAGACTTGTGGCTGAACATGGGCATCATGGTGAGTACTCTGAGGGCTGGGGTCCTGGAACTCTTCATTTCCTGGAAGCATAAGTGTGTGAGGTGAGGCTGCTGAGAAGTGAGGCAGTAGTGCTGGGGACGCCCTGCTGGTGCTGGCCGGGAGCATGGAATGTCCGCAGGTCAGTTGGGACCCACATCGGGAGTTCCAGTGTCCAAAGCACCTGCCTTAGCCATCCCTTTGCCCCGCTGTGGAGCCTTAGAGAGAGACAGAGAGAGAGAGAGAGAGAGAGAAGCTCTGTGCAGTTAATTCCTCTGGTTCTGTGAAGGGTTCCCCTTATTTTAGGAGCATTTGGTTGTGATTTATATTCTATCTATTTCCAATAAGAAGTTTCCCAGCTGAGATCCAACACAGGAAACGGAAGCAAGCATCTTTATAAGTCCCCTTCTATGAAGGAATGGGTTTACCCCACGGCTGCCTCACTTGATGTTTCTGAGATTCCTTTAGAGTCTCCCAGAGAGGGGGAGAGAAGCCCAGAACCTCACAGGAGCCCCTATCCCTCATTTTCAAACACTATTTGAAAATCAACTCAAGATGAGGGTTAAGGATTAAATGGAAAGTACTTTATATGATCTAGGAGTGAAGACGGCCTTTCTGTGTGACAGAGTGAAGGCAGGTGACCTTAAAAATACCGCTGACAGACCTGAGTAAATGAAAGTCCCCAGAGAGCACAGCGTCCCAATGCCAGAAAGAGACTCCAAGCAAAGGAGAACCTGGGGGAACATGAGCTACCTCTGTGACAGTAGATGTTTTTAAAAATTAACAGATTATTCAGAACGATATAAATGTCTTCATAGAAAAATGGGCAGTGAACAAGTAATACAGAAAATAAAAACCACAAATGGCCAGTGAAGACTAAAAAATATTTCACTTACAATCCAATAAGTCATATTAAACGAGATTTTTCACCTTTAAAATGAGTAAAGGTGTGTGTATGTGTGTGTGCGTGTGTGTGTGTGTATAAAAGTTCAGGGAAATTGCTAGTCTCAAAGAGCTGGTGTGAATGTGAATTAATACAGCACTTCTGTGGGATGATTTTGGCAATATGTTCCAAACACCTTAAAAATGGATGTACACTTGACCGTGTAATTCCACGTGTAATAATTTAGCCGAAGAATTCACTGTAGGGTCTGCATGAGCATTTCCCATGAACGTGCACACAGGTGTTTGCTGCAGTGTTTGATAATAAAACATTGGAAACTACCTATTTGTTGAAAAACACAGGGTTAGTGACATCAACTACAGTGTGCTCATGTTAAACACAAATGTCCCACTGCCCCAGATGAGTGATTCTTAATCTGTGCCCATAAAAGCTTCTGGGTTACCCTGGAGAGTCCCTTCAAGGGCCACAGGAGACCAACTTTGGGGATATTACTTTGATTTGATTTTATTGATATGAAAGGCTTAATTTGAACAAAACTTTTCCTCACTTTAATAAGGTTTAAGTCCACAATTGTAGAGAGATGTTTAATCACGTGGAAAGTTGCCTGAGATATAGTTGTTTTAAAGACTGTTTATAAGATAGTGCCCAGTGTACAACTCTGTGGTCCCGAAGCACCGATCCTACAGCCCACAGCTTCCACCCCTCTCGACGTCACCCTCCACTGGGATGACGTCCTCTCCCTGCACACCTGCCCTCCTCCGCCCCCTGAGGCCCCCAGCCCAGGATCTGAGCATGCCTCCCCTGCCCTGCTGCTGGAAGCCGCACAGTGTGGGGCTCATGCCTGGGGCTCAAGGCTGGATCCTGGCTTCACCTGCTGTTGCGCAAGCTCCTCTGTGCCTCAGTGTCCTCATTGGCAAATGAGGGTGTTGACAGCTCCTCCTTCCTCAGGTAACTGGGGATTAAATGAGTGTATAGATACTCAAATAATGCTGTAGATATTTAAACATAGATACCCTCCTCCCTTGGTATGCATGTGGGATTTGTTTCCCCACAGATACCAAAATCCACAGATGCTCAAGTCTCTTATATAAAATGGTGTAGTATTTGCATGTAACCTACACACATGAAACCATCTCTAGATTACCCATAATAGCTAATATGCTGTAGATGTTATGTAAATAACTGTTATATCATATCCTTTAGGCAATAATGACAAGAAAGAAAAGCCTGTACTTACTTGTTCAGTGCAAAAGCAAACCATCCACTTTTTCCTGAATATTTTTTATCTCAGGTTGACTGTTGAATCCACATATGGGGAACCCATGGATACAGAGGACTGACCATGCATGTGTGTGTGTGCATGTGAGTGTGCGTGTGTGTGTGTTTGTGTGTGTATTGTTCTTTATAGATTCATATATTTATATATATTCACTTTATGCTATATGCCAATATATACATGTATTTATTATATAATTCCTATTACAGACATATTTTATATCCTCATTTAATCATACACATATCTAATCATGGCTATTTTTATGCCACATATATACTTATTTGTGTGTGTGTTTGTGTGATGAGTGCATTGTGCTAACAGTATATATCTCAGGAAGAATTTCATAGGTCTTGTAATACACACTCATTCAATCCTACGCTCTGCTCTGGTGCCCGGCACACAGCAAGCACCCTACGTAAGTGAGCAGTTACTGCTATTGTCCTTTAACATTTGATTCCAGATCCTGGGCTGCCTCTGCCCAACCCCCTGCTGCACTTTCCCCAACCCCTATTGCACTTTCTCCTCCCCCTCAAAATTGAAGGCAGCATCTCACCTGGTGCCCAGGATGTGGCACCTGCTGCCCAGGATGTGGCACCTGCTGCCTCTGAGGCCTTCCTTTTTACCACTCTCCCTTTTGCTGGCTCTGCTCCAGGCATTCTGGCTTCAGCTTATCCTCAGACAATGCCCTGTGTTCCACTTCAGGCCCTTTGCGTGAGCTGTTCCTGCTGACACACGCTTGTCACCTCAACTCTGCTGGTGGCGCCATAACAGAGACGTCCTTCCCAGGCCTTAGATCTAGGAGTGCCTCCTTCATCTTTCTTGACTCCTTTTCCGCAAAGCCCCTGGAACAGGTCACCATGTGACTGCTTGCCAATTTACTGTCAAGTTCCCAGCTTGAGCTGTAAATTCCATGAGGCCCAGTGTGGCTGCTTTGCAGTATTCTTGCAGTGTGAACAGTGCTCCCACAGGGTGAACAGTGCTGCCACAGGGTGAAGAGTGTTCCCACAGTGTGAATAGTGCTCTCGCAGGGTGAACAGTCCTTCCCTGGGGTGAAGAGTGCTCCCGCAGGGTGAACAGTGCTGCCATAGGGTGAATGATGCACCCACAGGGTGGGCAGTGCTCCCACAGGGTGAAGAGTGCTCCCACAGGGTAAACAATCCTTCCCTGGGGTAAACAGTGCTCCTACAGGGTGAACAGTGCTCCCAAAAGTTGAACAGTCCTTCCCTGCGGTGAACAGTGCTCCTGCAGGGTGAACAGTGCTGCCATAGGGTGAATGATGCTCCCACAGGGTGAAGAGTGCTCCCACAGTGTGAAGAGTGCTCTCACTATAAACAGTCATTCCCTGGGGTGAACAGTGATCCCACAGGGTGAACAGGACTCCCATAGGGTGAACAGTGCTCCCACAGAGGGAACAGTGCTGCCATAGGGTGAACGGTGCTCCTGCAGGGTGAACAATGCTGCCATAGGGTGAACGGTGCTCCCGCAGAGGGAACAGTGCTGCCATAGGGTGAACAGTGCTCCCGCAGGGTGAACAATGCTGCCATAGGGTGAACGGTGCTCCCGCAGGGTGAACAGTGCTCCCACAGGGTAAACAGCCTTTCCCTGGGGTGAACAGTGCTCCTGCAGGTGAACAATACTCCCACATGTAAAGCGTGTCCCCACAAGCATGGCCTCAAGAAGTATCTGAGGAGTGAGTACAATGTGCTAACAGAAGAATTTTAGAAGTTCTTTTATTTAGCTTTTATGTATCTTACTTATTTTCAACAATGTACGTGAAACAAATGAGAGTTACTTTTTAAAATCGGTTGAAGAATGGAGACAACCTGAGAGCCAGTGGGCGGGTGATCTGAACACTGTGTCTTTTAAGTTTCAGACCCAGTTATCCTCAAAGTCTACCTTATTGCAGATGGGCTGCAAAATGTGTCTCATTCTGAAGCTTCCCACCCCATCAGATAGATAATTTATTGCAGATAAACTTTTTTTTTGATATGTATTTAAATAACCAGATCCTCCCTTCTCTTCTACAAGTGAACGCTAGCTTGAAAATAGAGACAGCTGAGAAATAAAGATGGGGAAATACACTTACCCTGTTTTTGTATTGTCTAGTTGTCTGTACCATGGGACTTTGTACAGATGTGAGGGCAACACGAGTAGAAGACAGGGCAGAGAAGTGGGAAGACAGCATCCAGAGCTAGGAATGTTTCAGAAGATATCAGAAATTCTTGGTGAGACCTGCCACACAATTTGCTGGACTCCTGTTAAAAAATTATGAAGAATTTCAAGAGGACTACAGGAGAGCATGAAACCACGCTTTTGGCTTTCGAAGTTGGGAACCTGTGCAACAGCTCAGGTCGGGCATTTGTGAAGCCGGTCCTGAGTCCTGGGGAATAGAAGTCAAAGGGCATTGACCGTCCCTGCCGCAGCTGATAGTGGAGAGGCTATCTGAGGATGTGGCATGTTGGGGCGTTCAGAGTGGGCCTGGGAAAGAAATTGCCACTGACATTTGGATCAAATCCATTCTTCATATTGATCTGTGGAAAGGGACACAGCTGAACGCCAGGTGATAGAGAAACACAACATCCTCATGGCCAGTGACAAGAAGAAGGTTGGGCTGGTCAGGGCAGGAACAGCTCGTTAGGGCAAGGGCCACAGCTCCTCCGTGTGTGTGAGCCTGTGGCCTCTGCCATGTCCACTCAGGGGAAAGGGTGGAGGCAGAACAAGGTGTTGCATGCACAGAACAATCCGAACAGGAAGAATGCAAGAAAGGAAAGGAATGTCCTGGAATAATGGAGGAGTGCTACAGACTCATCAGCCAGTAGTGCCCAGGCCAAGTCAGACAGAAAAAAAAATTAAGTCCAAGAAAATCGTGTGGTGAAACCCTGCGAAGTGGACATTCCCTTGAACCCTTTTAGCAATTCTAAAGGTGTTCTCCATTTCTGAGGAGTTTGGGTATACCATTTTTTGACTCTCCCTCTCTGTGACCCTCCCATTTTCATCTGTTCTTTTTAATTACTGTGTTCTGGCCTCTTCTGGTTTAATTGCTCAGTGTCTGTCATGTGGCGGGTGTCTCATTAATAGGACGCCTTCTTCGGTTCTTATTTAGCAAAAGATGATCCATGACCCGCGCTCAGTGTGCGGCTTTGCAGAACTGGCTTCTGTTCCAGATGACTTGCTGAGTTAGCAGGGCTGGCTGGGCTGCTGAACAGTCCTCCCGGTGTTCCATATGCACGGGGATGCTAATTAGTGAGGAGGACCCTCTGCAAGTTCACGCGGAGAGACCATCAAAGTTTCAGAGCTTCTCTCCAAAGGAATGGATCTTTCCACAGCCTCTGTCTTCCATTTCTTCTTTTCCTGTGCCTTATTGAGAGATCGTTTTTTTTCTTCTCATTTTGTTCCCCAATCCATTCACCTCCTCAGCACACAGTGGCCAAGTCTTCCATCTGTCACCAAGTCATCCCTCACTCCCCGGACACGGAGCGTCTACGTAAAATGCCCATGCCAATGCTGGGTCCCAAGGCGCTGCTGGAGAGGGGGCGGTGGCTGTTATTGAGGTTGCTGTGTGTTTTATGTCTTCGTGAGGCCAATAGAATCTGCCTACAGGAGCCTCAGAAACATGTACATATTCTTTTGTTTTTGACTTTTTTTTTGGAGACAGAGTTTTGCTCTGTCACCCAGGCTGGAGTGCAGTGGGGCCATCTCGGCCCACTGCAAGCTCCACCTCCCAAGTTCACACCATTGTCCTGCCTCAGCCTCCCTAGTAGCTGGGACTACAGGTGCCCGCCACCACACCCGGCTAATTTTTTTTGTATTTTCAGTTGAGACGGGGTTTCACCGTGTTAGCCAGGATGGTCTCTATCTCCTGACCTCATGATCTGCCCTCCTCAGTCTCCCAAAGTGCTGGGATTACAGGCACGAGCCATTGTGCCCGGCCTTGTTTTTGGCTTTTAAAAAGAGTCTGGCCACAATGAAACACCACTTCAGATCCATTAGAATGGCTCCTAGCAAAAAAACAAAATCACAAGTGTTGGTGAGAACGTGGAAGCATTAGAACCCTTGTGTACTATTGGTAGGAATGTCAAATGGTGCATCACTATGGGAAATTAAAACCAGAATTACCATATGATTCAGCCATTTCACTTGTGGGTATACACCCAAAAGAAGTGGAAGCAGGAAATTGCACAGGTACTCGCACCCCCATGTGTATAGCAGCATTATTCACGATAACCAAAAGGTAGAAGCAACCCGAGTGTCCATCAGTGGATGAATGGAGAAATAAAATATAGTGTATCCATGGAGTGGAATGGGATTCAGCCGTAAAAAGGAAGGAAACGTCAACACATGCTACAACTTGCATGAAACTTAAAGACCTTATACTCAGTAAAATAAGCCAGTCACAAAAGCACACATACTGTATACTTGCACCTGCATCAAGTTCCTAGAGGAGTCAGATTTATAGAAAAAGGAAGTGGAATGGTGGTTGTCAGGGGCCAGGGGGCGGGAGGAAGGGACAGCTTGGGTTTCATGGGGCCAGAGTTTCTGTGAATGGTGGTTGTCAGGGGTCGGGGGC
>NW_026652278.1:4976817-5115992 GCF_009828535.3 Hylobates moloch | reverse complement strand
CATGGGGCCAGAGTTTCTGTGAATGGTGGTTGTCAGGGGTCGGGGGCGGGAGGAATGGACAGTTTGGGTTTCACGGGGCCAGAGTTTCTGTGAATGGTGGTTGTCAGGGGTCGGGGGTGGGAGGAATGGACAGTTTGGGTTTCACGGGGCCAGAGTTTCTGTGAATGGTGGTTGTCAGGGGTCGGGGGTGGGAGGAATGGACACTGTGTGTTTTACCTGGCCAAAGTTTCTGTTTTAAAAGATGAAAATGTTTTGGAGACGGATGGTGGTGTTGGCTGCACAACACGGAGAGTGTACTTCATGCCACTGAGCTGCAAACCTAGAAATGGTAAGACTGTAAATTTTATGTGACATGTGTTTTATCACAGTTTTAAAAATGAAGCCCAAATCCCTGAAGGAAATCTTGAGAAATATTTTACATGAATAGAAATTAGAAGGAACTCAAGAGTGGCAGGCAGGCACCGCCTCCTGATGAAAATTTGTCTCCAACATCAGTGCCTTCCACATAAATTAATGAAACCTCCCAGACAGTCTGTTGGTGACTGAGAGGGAACCAAAGGGATCTTGGGGAGGGTCATGGGATGTCTGGGTTTGTTGGGATAAAGCGTCACTTGCCCAGGAACATGCAGGCACTGGCTGGCAGCCCGGCTTCTGCTTCGCCAGGAGTCCGGGCATCACGGAGATTCATCTTCGTCCTGGCACCGACCATGCGGTGCCCAGCCAGCCCTGCACTTGGTCGGCCCTCCTCGAGAATCCAACCTGGTTCCATTTTCAATTTTGGAAGCGTTGTTGTGGATTAAAAACTGGTCAAATGATGGGAAAGAGTCAGAGAGAACAGCTGCTCTGTCCCTGCCATCCTGCCAAGGCCTAAATGAGCCTCCAGGAAGCTTCAGAGAGATGAGGGATGCATTTCCCAGCAGGAGTGATGAATGGCCCAGGAATGGCGAGTCACTTCGGGGGCTTGTGGCACCCTGGGGAGGACCTGTCAGTGCAGCGCCAACTGACTGCCAATGCCCATGGACACACTATGGAAACTTGATCGGTCAAGTTTCTGATGAAACTTTAAGGACTGCAACAATAGGGACATATGACAACCTTGGCTGTTCCTAATGAGGTGGTTAATATATTTAGCTCTTTGTAAAACGATGCACAAGGATGGAATACATGGAGCAACCAGTCATTTGCTGTCACCTGAGGGTTGGTACATTTTCTCCACCTCATTGTTGTGTGTGTTTTACCTGTAAACTTCATCTTCATTTGAATAGCTTAAAGAGCACTGAGCACTTTGGTATATAAGTCAAAGATGGAACTTCAAGATTGTCTTCTCCCGACCCGTGTTGAGGGAGCTGTGAATCAACAGGTTGTGTGGATAACAAAAAATGAATTATTGTTTCTTGTCTGGCACAGGCTCAGCCTCAGCACCAAAGCCCAGGTGCCCCTCGGACACCTCAACTTCAGCTGCGGCTTCGTCCTGAGGAGTTGGGGTAGGGCACCCTTCCCAAGCACTCTCCAAAGACCTTCTGTAAAACTCTCAATTTCAAGGCTGTGCAGAGCCAGATGTGGGTCTCTTTTGATGGGGGAACCATTTGCCCAGGCAGGTCTTCAGGCGGGAGAAAGCAAGCCCACCTCTGCCTCTGAGGCCACTGGATCTAAAGGATCCGTCAGTGTTGGCTTCTCTCCAAGCGAGACTTCTTTCTGCCGGAGCAGAACAGTGCAGTGGAGGTGGGAGGCAGGAGGATGCCCCAGGAAAGAGGCGAGACATGAGACATGAAGGGTGGGAGGGGGAGGCTGACTCAGGGGCTGATGGTGGCTGTCACCATCAACAGCAAATAACTTTGGATATGGAGGTCTAGGTAGAATTTTCATTGTTGTTTGCCCTTATTTACTATTAAAATGATATTAAAGCATAATTTAGACAATAGTTTTTTCTTTTTTTTTTTTTACACAAAGATGTTTATTTTTGGTGTTCCTATTCACTTTTTATTCATATCTGCTCACAGTAGCATGCTTTCTCATTTAACATGAGAAAATAATAAAAAATAATTGTGATGGCTATAATGTACATATGTAATTTTAGATAGTTTCAAAAAGTAGATCTAGTTGACATATCATATTTAAGAGTTCCCTCTGCTGTAGATTTTAGGTTATTTTTAATCTTCAGTTATCATGAAAAGATAGGAAATATGTATGTTTGTAAAAATAGTTTTTTTTTATTTTGAGTTAATTTCTTTCTTTTTCTTTTTTTCTTTTTCTTTTTCTTTTTTTTTTTTTTAGATAGTCTTGCTCTGTCACCCAGGCTGGAATGCAGTGGCACGGCCTTGGCTCACTGTAACCTCCCCCTCCCAGATTCAAGCGATTCTTGTGCCTTGGCCTCCTGAGTAGCTGGGATTACAGGCATGTGCCACTATGTCTGGCTAATTTTTGTATTTTTAGTAGAGACGATGTTTCACCATGTTGCCCAGGCTGGTCTTGAACTCCTGACCTCAGGTGATCCACCCGCCTCGGCCTCCCAAACTGCTGGGATTACAGGTGTGAGCCACCGTGCCCGGCCGGTTTTGAGTTTATTTCTGATGCCAAATAATTGTTATTGGTGCAAAGGTGTTGTCCTGCTGCTGTTGTCACTATCAGCAAGAAATGAGTGTCCCTGTTCCTACAGCCTCATATGCACTGGGTTTTAGGATTAACACTTATTTTCAAACTGATTTTTATATGCATCATTTTAATGAGTATGTCCTTGAGGGGGTAGCTGACTGGAGCAGTAATCGGATGTCTGGAATCTTCTCTTTCTTGTCTCAGCTACACTAGTCTGTAAATATTTATTTATGCTAGCATTTGGAAGTCCTGCTGTACCCAGCTTTGGACATGCTTTGGCAGAAAGCACAGATAAGGTTCTGTCTGTGATGGTCTAGCTGGGGAGTAGAAAGGTGAGCACGTAAGTCATTATACAATCATAGATGATGATGTGTTCCACAAAGGACAAGGAAATGTGTTGTGAGAGGGAGTACCCAGGCAGACTTGCTCCAGATGGGAGTTCAGGGAAGGAGTCTCCGAGGAAAGTGGAATGAGGCTGAGGAGGTGGTGGTGGAAGGGAAGTGGAAGGACTCTCCCGGCAGAGAGAAGAGAAGGTGTGAGGGTCAAGGGGGGGAAAGGGCACCACAGCCGAGGCCCCCAGAGAATGGGAAGAGGTAGTAACACGGTTAGAAAAGTAGGCGGGGATTAGATCCTGACCTTGCAGTCTGGGTGGAGGAGTCGGACTGGTCTTTCAGTACAGTAGAAACACAATGAATTGCCTACACACATTCTCCTAAGAGCACAGGTTTTTGTTGTTTATATCTTGATCCAAGAAAATTTCCCTGAATCCACTTGGGAGGTTTCTGGGGGACCAGCTAGCAGAGAAATTTGACCAGCTAGGTTGCCCTGGACCTAGAGAATGGTTTTCCACTTGAGATCCTGGCATTTCATTGCTAGGTTGTGATATGCTTCAAACCCTTCACACCAAACTGTAGATAAATTTTGCAAGATAAATGCCTTGCAGATGACCACATCGATCTCTTGCTTTAGATGTAGACAGCTGGAAAGTAGCTTAGAGTGCTTCTGTAGAAGTGGAAGTCACAAGGACTTAGCCTAGGTCCATTTTTTTTTACTTGTCAAAAATAGCATAGTTACATCAAAGACACCTAGAGAAACTTTCTCTAGGCTTGAAAAAAAAATCCCTTCTCTTCCAGGGAAGTCTACTTAATGTGACCACTTACTGCTTTTTTACTCCAACCTGTGTATCCACATCAGAACTAAACTCTTCCATTACAGAGGACTGCCTCTGGGTCCTTCTGATAACTGTGCCGCGGCACTTCTGCCTGTGGGTCTCAAAATGACTCGCTTTCCCATGAGTTGTGTTTATAATCTTGTACAGTTTGGGGAATTAATCTGAAAAAGAGACTGGGCTGGCAATAAAAATGCAGCAAATGAATTGCTAATTATTATAACCATCGCTCTGAGCTTTTGTTGGTTACCTGCTGCCTGCCTATGCTGCTTCTGTTAAAAAAAATAGCCATTTATTATTATGGTTTTGAATTAAACACGTTGATAAACAACCATATTTAGAATCACGCAGACATCTGATGTCAATGGACATTTGTGTTTCACCTTGTTGTAGTCCATAAATCTCATTTTGAATTTTAATTTGTTATTGAGGTGTAATACATACAATAGAATGTGTAAAGGCAATTACTAATCTTCAATGCACAGTCTGATAAAATTTTATCTCTATGTACACTCTGATCTAGATATACGGCATTTCCAGTCCCTAGAGGTTTCCTCCATTCCCCTCTTATTCAATACAACCCTCCCCAAGGGAGCCACTGTCCTGAGTTCTTTCATCATCCATTAGTTTTCCTTGTTCTTTACTTTTATATAAATAGAATCATGCAATATGTACTATTTTGTGCTTGGCTTCTTTCCCTCAACATAATAACCTAGTAATAGAGACTCAGGCTTGTTACATGTATCAGCAGCCCGTTTTCCATTCAGTTCCACGGTTTGTTTATTTGTATTCCTGTTGATGGACGTCTGGATTGTTTCCAGTTTTGGGCTATGACAAACAGGGCTGCTATAACTATCCTTGTCCTTTTTGGACATGTAAACTCATTTTTCTTGGATATGTCTAGGTGTGGAATTACCGGGTCATAGGGTGGGTGTATGTTTAGCTTTAGTAGATCCTGCCAAACCCTTTTTAAAAGTGGTTGGACTAATTTACACTCCCACCAGCAGTATGTTAATAGCTCCCATTGCTCTGTATCTTTGCCAACACTTGGCCTTGTCTCACAATTAATTTAATATGAGTATATGTAAGGGGTGTGTGTGTGTGTCCAGGGTGAAAGGGGGAATAGGATGTCTAGTAAGTGTTGAGATTATACTGGGTGCCTTAACTCTTTAGGCCTGGGTTTCAGGAATGATGGTCAGAGATGAGGGGTGGGGTCCATCTGGAAGGTGGTGTTGGTCGGGAATGAGCCAAGGGATGGGACACTCCCTGAGGACAGCGAAGCAGGGTGTTTTCAGCACCACTTGGAAACCCTCATAAGATGCCCAAATATACAAAGAATATTTTGGAAGAATGTTTGCCTTACCTGGAGTTATCAGTCAGGGTTCTGGCAAGAAATAGATCACATACTTGCATTAGTCCTGTAAAGACATACTGCTGTAAAGACATACCTGAGACTGGGTAATTTAGAAGTAAAAGAGGTTTAGTTAGCTTATGGTTCTGCTAGATATACAGACTTCTGCTTCTGGGGAGGCCTCAGGAAACTTACAATTACGGTGAAGGGTGAAGAGGGAGCAAGCATGTCTTACACGGTGGGAGCAGGAGGCAGAGAGCAAGGGGAGGTGCTACATGCTTTTAAACAACCAGATCTCATGAGAACCCTATCATGAGCCAGCACTAGGGGAATTATTCTAAACCATTAGAAACCACCCCATAATCAAATCACCTTTCACCAGGCCCCACCTGCAACACCAGAGATTATAATTTAACATGAGATTTGGGTGGGGACACAGAGCCAAACCATATTAATACTCAAACTGGATAATTTGAGAAGCTAATAAAGGGACTATTTACAAGAGGTGGAGGCATGGCCAGTGCCTATGTTATCATTTGCATTTGTCATGATTTGAATTTTCACCGTAGCCCCAGCTCTGTCGACCTGAAATCACAAACATACTTCTCTAGTCCTGTTGGTTTTGCCTCTCAGCATCCCCTTATCGTCTTTCTGATCACCACATCTCCAACTCTCCTCTAGGTAAATGCGCCCATCAAAATAACCAATGAATGTGGGTGAAATCTGTGTCCAAGGCTAAGCCAAGCAGCACATCCAGTCCCCTTGGCTTTAGTAATTAGCTTAGAGACAGTCTCATAAATCTACTCATGCTGATGGGGCCAAAAAGATTTACTCACGGAACCTTTGTTGAGGTATTGGTAGAGGTCAGGGTGCTCTGTGTTCTGAGGATATGGTCTTGAAGCCTACAGGGACCCTGCGGGGAAGCTGAGAACAAAGCCAGGGAAGAAGAGCTGAGAGAGACATCCTGGTGGCATCGGCTAAGCCACGGGTTGGCTAAACCAGGAGCCCAAATGTGCCTATGCACTATGTGGCTACAGAAGACAAGTGTTCGTTGCTTAGGCTTAAGCCAGTTTTCATTGTGTGTTCTGTTGTCTGCAACCAGAAGAGTTCTACATAATGCAGAGGAAGCTGGAGTTTAGACAGTCACTGATCACCATATTTTTTCCCATTTCACATATTTTAGAATTTAAGTTAAACACTGGTTATGAAGTAGATGTTCCTCACCCGCCACCAGTAGGCTGGGCTTTGAACTAGTGATGTGATTGCACTTTTAGTCGTCACCCCGTACCTAGTATTAGTGGCAGCATGCTCGTGAAAGAGCTTGGCTGTGCCCAAGATAAGTATAAAGATGGCTGGTAAGAAGCCAAGTCTCTTGGGAGGCCAAGGCAGGCAGAGCACAAGGTCAGGAGATCGAGACCTTCCTGGCTAACATGGTGAAACCCTGTCTCTACTAAAAATACAAAAAATTAGCCGGGCGTGGTGGTGGGTGCCTGTAGTCCCAGCTACTCAGGAAGCTGAGGCAGGAGAATGGCGTGAACCCGGGAGGCGGAGCTTGCAGTGAGCGGAGATTGCGCCACTGCACTCCGGCCTGGGCGACAGAGTGAGACTGCATCTCAAAAAAAAAAAAAAAAAAAAAAAAAAGAAAAAAAAAGAAAAAGAAGCCAAGTCTCAATCCCATGACAGTGTAACCACCTGGCACAACCAACCTCTCATCTTGAGGGCTAGCTTTAAATAGCACAACTTACATTGCACATGAGATAAAGCCAGTGCAGCAGGTGAGAGGTGAATGTCGAATAACAGAGAGGCACTGTGTGGTCTAGACAAATGCACCTACACAGTGAGACCCGAGAGAGCCAGGCTCAACTTCTCCCTAGCCATGTCAGCCCCCAGTACCTCATTCAGTTCTTTCGCCAGAAAATGAACACTAATGACCTTGTCTTGAAGCTTTGAGTATTGGGAGAATTCAAGTTAAATATGATGCATGCAACAAGCATGAAACAGATGCAGGGAAAGAAGTAGATTCCTCCCATCAACAGAACAATTGGCAAGAGTATGCCTTGCACATGGTTTCATGTCACTTCCTCTCTGTTGTGCGTGTATGCGCGTGTGTGTGATTATTTTGTTTGTATTTTTATTGTTTTGAATTTCTCTTTCTCTCCTCTGGCTGATTTTGCTGGAGGGGGTAATATAGTTCTACTTTCCCCACTCTTAACCCCAAGAGGTCACTGGGGATGAAAATATCTCATTGGTGAGACACAGATTTTCTGGGTGAGAGACAAGTCAAAACAATATGTGCAAGGGTGGGGCTGGCTAGGACTTTCAGTTTGGAACCTTCGTTGCTATTCTATTGGTGTGGCTGAGATGTAGACAGTCTAACGTCCTTGCTGGAATGGCCCAATCTGTCTTCTTGCTTCAAAGTGGAATATTTTTCTGCCTTTCAACTCAGCTGGGCTGCAGCTTGTTCACCATTTGCCTATTCATCTTTATTGTGGTGGTGAAATGCAAATGAAGTCGTCTTTGATGTATTAGAAGCATAATAGCAATTTTCTGCCTTTCTTTCCCAGAGCCAAAGACTTCCCAAACCTCAGCACCAGGGAGATAATCTTAAGAGTGGCAGGATTATCCTGGAGCCAGGCTGGTGAGCATGTTGCCTTTTCTGTTAGGAGGCGTTCATTATCAAATCAGACTGTCGGGGAGGATCCTTGAAACTCCAGGAGAGAATAGGAGGGTTTTGATATTTGAAGCAGAAAAAAGTCGGAAAGTAATTAGTATGCATTAATTACAAATAATAATGATGATAATAATAATAATAATAATAATAATAACGTTTTGAGTTGGTGCCTAATATGAGAGTTGATTTGGGCTCCTTGCCACACTTCATATCTATGGTTGCTGCCTTTTAAGTGGTCACGCATCCATTTTGAGATATGACAGTGATAGTCTGTTTTGAAACATTTAATTGCTGGCATTGTTTATTGAGAGAATTTTATAGCCTCTCTTAGGCATCTAATTCCACACAGCATCTGCTATGGATGTCACTGATTTAAGTATTTAGAAGAGAGTGTAGAAAGTAAATGGAGAAAATAAAATATTACATAATTCATTGCTGTGGAGGGACAAAAGAGTTTCGCTTGGACAATCAACACCTTAGAAGCTGCCGTACCCATAATCAAATGTGCGCCATATTTTGCCAAGTATCCCGGGCTGTCACATCTGCCATCACCACCTGTGATCATTTTCTTCCTCTTTTGCACTAAATAATCAATTATAAGATTCTAGGTTTTTCTCCCTTTACTCATTTATTACTGGCTCAAGACCTTGCTTCCAGTAGTGCCAGAGTGAGGATGCAGGAGCTTTCTGCTTCGGAGGACAGAACAGACGATTTGTGAATCAGAAACTGGGCTAAGGACAGATACAGTCATTGACAAAGTGTGTGAATATCTGCTTTGAAAATGCTTTTAAAGTATAAAAACTCGCAAAACTCCATGCTGCTGAAGTTTTGGGGCTGAGCCAGGCTCTCTCTGGGCTACCATTGGGAGGGTTAAATTGTCACAAACTTTCTAGAGAGCAATTTGGCACATGCATTGCTTTACCATTTAACCCAATATTTCCTATTCTATGAAGCCATCCTAAGAAAATGATCAGTGCCTAACACATACTAGATGCTCAAACATGGTGAACTGAATGAAAATATAAAGAAGGATATACATAAAAAGAAATGCATCGTAGCACTAATCCCCCTCCATTAAAAGAAGCAATATAAATGTTCAGTAAAAGGCAACCATTAAAGTATAATGGAGTGTTATGTGGTAATCAAAAATGAGGTTTACTGAGTTTCTAATAGGACAATGATACTTATAAAATGTTAAGCAAAAAGGAATATAAAACTATGTATTCTATGACCTCAAGACAGACATACATGGGAAAGAGAAGAGTGGTAAAATTATACCCTTATAAAAATTGAGTTTTTTTAGAGATGGAATCTCACTCTGTCACCCAGGCTGGAGTGCAATGGCGTGACCTCAACTCACTGCAACCCCTGCCTCCCAGGTTCACCCAGGTTCCCCGGGTTCTTCTGCCTGAATCTCCTGAGTAGCTGGGACTATAGGTGTGCACCACTATGCCAGGCTAATTTTTGTATTTTTAGTAGAGACGGGGTTTCACCATATTGACCAGGCTGGTTTCAAATTCCTGACCTCGTGATCTGCCTGCCTCAGCCTCCCAAAGTGTTGAGATTACAGGCATGAGCTACCACGCCTGGCCAAAATTAGTTCTTTATATCTCTGTATTTTTCAAAGTTTCCACAATGAACACATATTATAAAGATCTGTATTTGTGTTAACAATATAATACTTTAAATATGCATGAAGTAAGTAAAATATTCTGCAAAAAGATCCTATTACTCTAAGAAATATACAACAATATAAATTACTCTTATCATTTTCACATCTACCCCTATTAATGGATGCTAGATTTTCTTTAGAGTGTTTTACAGAGAGAAGCCAGGCATCATAGCTGAAGGTCTTTGTGGTACCCACTTGGTCCTAGTTACATGTAAGGCAGACAAGAAATAGGATCGAAACATGGTCTGGTCACATCGGGTATCTTCATGGTACACTGTGGGGTCACATGTATACCCAAGTCAAGCTGGTGCAGCGGAGCTATTAAAGAAGTGCTTGGTAGAAGATGACCTGAGACTGAGGAGATTTCTGATTGAGGGGTGGTGTGCTCTAGATTTGAGATGTTGAAAATGTGACCTGTGGACTAACAATGTCATCATCTGGAAGCTTATTAGAAATTCTGAATTCCAGGCCCCCCAGACCCACTGCACTGGAATCTGCTGTCAGTAAGATCCCCAGTTAAGCCCAAGGTCGATCCAAGGTTAAGAGGTGTTACTAGAAAAGTCGCCTTGGGGGAGTGGATGCTGGGATGCGAAACCCTGGGGAGAATACACGTGGTTATGAGCACTCCTTTTTGGGAAGGAGAATTTGGTAGTCAAGGTAACTGATTTTCTGTAGATGGCAGGAAGTAGACTTTACCGAAGCTGTCCAAGCTGCACCAGGCCTCTTGAGATGATATCGGAATCAGGGCTTATCGAATGGGTCATGAAGAAGTGAGGGTGGAGGCCGGTGGGAGACCTGGAACCTGGATGGGCTGCCAAGCAAGCTGGATGATCCCTTTTAGGATTGTGTGGTCCCAAAAGCAGGGCTGCAGAGGCGAGTCCCTCAGGGGACAGCGACCCTAAAACTCTTTGACAGCCCTACCTGTCTTAGAATGATGAAATTGGCCTGTCTTTGTATTTTTTTTTCTACAAAAAGAAATTGAACAAGTGTATCCAAGGTGCCCAATGTGAAGTTCTACACTCCCTCTGGTAGTCAGTGAAGGCAGCCCCTCTAATTTGAGTTCTCTTTCTAAACATCCGAGTCAGATGCTTTCCTGTCTTTCTGACCAGCTGTAGCAAACCCACCTGTGAGTCCCACGGTAGGCTGCATGGTTACAGATGCCTGTTTTCAGACCTGTGATAGTTCCCATAGAATAAATCTAGAAAAACAAGAAAATAAGAAACATCTCTGAGTCTTTGACAAAGCTCAACGGATTCACTTTAAAGGGTTGTCCTTTACCTGAGACTAAGATCTTTTTTTTTCTTTTTTGCTGTTAACATTTTTTTAAATAATGATGACTATTTTTCTCATAATGTTCTTGACAAAAGAAAAAGTTGGCAAACGTGTCATTGACTTCTTTTCTTAGGTCTTTCCTAGGAACCTGGGCATTTTAAAGAAGATGCAGTTCCCACGTTGGTGGAGATCTGGTCCCATCTCTGAGGGAACAAACAGTCACTCAGCGGAAGCGGCCATGTGGCGCATTCCTAGAAAGTTGACAGTGCCTTGACTACTCCACCTCCAAACCAGTCCTCCCCCACGAGATTTCATGAGCCACAGTCACTTCTCCATTGCAAGCTGAAACTTGAACTATTTCTAACTTTAACAATAGAAATGATGCATTATATTCTAACATTAACTACTGTAATCCTATATCAGCAGGGGGCTTACCACCCTTTGGGATATAAACAGCACTGGCCCAAACTCATTTCCATTCCACGGCCTGTGGAAGCCAGGAGAGCTGTGCAAATTCCAGATCTGGGGCCCCAGAGCTTCGGCTCCGTTGGTCACTCCATCCCATCCCTGTTTCTGCTTCCCTGGAGCATTTCAGTTCCGATGGCCTCGCTATTCTGAACACAGCTGTCTCCCTTCTGCCTTCTTCTGCCCTCTCCCTACTCTCTCTCCTAATACCTTGGGTCTCACCTCTCTCCCCTTCAAGGGACATATCAAGCCTTCTCGTCAGCACACACAGTACCCTCACTTATCTGTGGCCAGCCATTAAGACAATAAAATGTCACACTGGCACACTACTGTTAGCAAGAAATGAGATGTGACATCTCACCCCTGACCGTGACACGGTGGTAGATCAGGACCTGGCTGGGAGCTCACGACTTCAGCTGGGGTTGGCCCTCTGAGGAGCTGTTGTCACCTGGGCATTGCAGGGACCTGAGGCCTGAGCCTGGAGTCCTGCAGGACTGGACTTAGCCCTCAGGTGCTCACCCAAGCAGGCAGCCACATGCCTCTTGATTTTGTCTACAGCTGACCAGGGTGCGTGTGGTTGAATCTGTACCCTAAGCCTTATTAGACATTCCCCTGTGTGTATAAATGAGTCTATTGTCCAAACTGGCTGGGGGTACCTTCTGGCAGATCTGGAAAAAGATCTGGATCCTTTCATATCTGAAGGTGACCTCAGCTTTTAGGCTTCAGTTTTCTGAGGACAGAGTCTTTACCTGATGCTCACAGCTGCTCACAGCCTTTCCACTCACGCAGCCTTCCATGTGGGAAACGTTCCTCATTCCTCAGTGTCCCTGTCACAGAGAATAATGTCATGCCACAGCACACTGCCCAGGGCACAAGTGCTTGGCACTGAGAGAGACCCAAGGAGTCCAAGTGCTCAGCTGCTGCCGGCTTGCAGGAGACGTGCAATTGCTCAGGCTTATCACAGCACGTTTGAAAGCCTGCCTTCTTGCCATTTCCACCTTTTCACTTGGGTAGTATTGTATTTTCCTCGAATCTCCATTTTCCACTGTGCTCATGGCACAGACAGAAGCACATTAGACCTGTAACTTGAATCACAGACACCTTGACATTTCGTTCCAGAATTAGAATGTCCCCAAGGCTTATGCCAGAGAGCAAGACAACTCTTTTGGATGTGTTTTAACAGGTGGCCTCTGCTACACCCCAGGGCCTACTTCATTTGGGAATTGAGATGAATTGGGAAAGTGCCTCTCATATCCCAAACTGGGCCCCAGGTCCTGGGGATAAAAAGATGAATAAAGGCAGGAGAGAGAGACTGTAAATAAATACCTAGCATGCAATTTGTAAACATATGTGAAAATACTCTAAAAAGAGAAAGAGAAGCAAACCCACTGTGCTTGTGTGGTTCAGAGTCGGGGTAAATGGTCCCTGAAGGTAAGAATTGGGCCAGGGTAAGCCAGGCTTTGCTGCAGAAACAAGCCTGCACAAGTTCAGTGGCTTGAAATGTCAAAGTTATTCCTCCATCTAGGACATGTCTGTGTGGTGTGGGTGAGCTCTGATCCATGCAGGGGTCTGGGCTGATGGAATCCTTACTGGTGTTGGATCAGGGAAAAGGAAGAAGCAGAACAGACATTGGATCTTAAATGTTGCAGCCCAGAAGAGACACACATCACTTCTACCTGCATGTCATTCGCCAAAGTAAGTCATGTGGCCAAGGGTACTTGACAGTGTGGGAAATTGCAAGCTCATCATGCTCCAAGAAGGAAGAGGAGAAGCCTGCTGACAGCCACAGGGGGAAAGACATTCCACCAGCAAGGGCTACACAGGGAGGCAAGTTCAGCGGGGCTGGGGACCCATGCCCAGGTTGGTGAGAAGCTAAGGCATGTGGATGTGCTTCCTGGTAAGCTGATGCCTGTCACTACAGCACCCTTATTTGAATGCCTGCCTATGGGGCACTGGATACCGAGAACAGATGCACAAGACAATAGACCTCATGCAGGGGGAGAAAAAGTAGGGCCCCACAGCCCAATGCACTTTCATCCGGGGGCTCCTTGAGGGTCAGAGCTGGTCCTTATATGTCTTTTTGCCTCTGGCCCTGTTGGGTCTGTGTAGGTTCTCAGGACTTGACCCACAGCTGATGGAACCTGAGGGAGCCCTGTGGGTGCTGAGGGCATGCTGCAGGGACAGGAAGGCTGGCCCTAAAGACTTGTCCCCACCTCATGATGCGTTCAACTAAGTAAGGTGAGCTTCTTCATCTCAGCCTTTCACAAAAGAGGCTGCATGGGTTCCAGGCAGCTAGTCTGGAGTAACAAAGCACCAACATTTCAGTAGCTGAGGACAGCAGAAGTTGAGTTGTTGCCCATGCAGGGGTCCTGAGAGTGCCCTGGCTCCTCATGCATGGTCTCTGGGTGGGGTCTTTACCTGGGCTGCTCCAGGGCTGCACATGGATGCTATGGTTACTTGGAAGGAGCCAAGGGCTGAAGAGCAGGCGTTCCTATTCCCAGCTCAGGCATTGCTCATGTCTGTGCATGTTCCAGGGCAGAAGACATAGTCCCATGGCTGCAGCAAAGTATAAGAGAAGCTGGGAAATATAATCTAGCTGTGCCCATGTAGTCTAGCATAGCCTCCAACTCATGGAAGGGAGGAACACTTGATAAAATGGGCTTAGTCAAAGTCACAGACTCTTCTGAAATTCGTTTTTTCCTTCCCTGATTGCCTAGGAGAATGGCAAACTGGACCATTTATTTCCAAGGAATGGGTCATAAAATTGTGGGAGAATGTCGCCTGGATTAGGATGAACACAGCTCTCCTTTGAAACCAGGCCATGCTCATGACTATCCTGTTCTGCAGGAAGAGCCTATCACTTCCTAAGAACACACTCATCCACTGAGGCTTAAAGCCATTCCCCACCATCTGGAGAGACTCATCAGGATCTGAGTAAGGCAAGGGCAGTGTCTCCTTGCTCTTGTGGTCATTCCTGCTAATTCCAGCATATAAGGCTGATGCGGTGCTTCTAGAGTCTTTGGGCACCCAAGACCGCATTGCCAATGACAGGGACTCCAGCCAAAGGCTGTCTGGCCTCTCGAAGGAGCCCCTTGAACCCAAATCCATTCCATCAAGTCAAATCCTTTTCCATCATAGCTGAGAATCAGCACTTGGCTTTCTAAACAGTGATTCAGAAAACAGGTGTCTTTACAGAGCAATAGGAATCACTGTGTTTGTTGAATCTACTTGAGTTTATTTAAAATTATTTGTTGTATGTGTGGGAAAGCTTGCCCGAGCTTGGGGTTTGCTGCTTGTGGCTTGCCGTTGGAGTTCTGCCATAGAGCCACCTGTGTTTCATAGCCGGCTATCTGATTACAGTGGAGATGCAGTATCTGACTTTATATATGTTCTCACTTGTCTTACATCTTCCGATTTCATTGAATATAATCACGTTAAGGTAAAATGTGTTTAAACTGCTAATGGACTGGGCCATTGACTTTAACGACATTCTCAATACTACATTTAATTATCATACAAGCTTTTCTTGATGATCGTACTTCCCAGGGTCAGTTGGAGTTATGTTAAGTACACTTAGGCAGATAATAATGAATGAAACAACTCTTTTATAATCTAGGAGAAGTAGAAGCTCTTATTATGTGGAGGATGAGGCAGACACTCTGCAAGCACCTGTGGGGCACGTGACCATGCTGAGGACTGTCCTGTACCAGTGCAGAGAGTTTGGCACATCTTAGAGAAGATGCTGATGCTCTGGAGACAGGTGGCACTGAGCCAGGAAGTCCCATGGCTGGGTGGTGGTTGGAGAGAGCCCTAGAGACAGGAAGCGCTCTCAGCGGCAACCAGAGTCCCTCTGGGAAGTGGCTGCTGCTGTTTCTGGAATGACACTGTGGGTCCCAAGCCATCTTCTAGACAGTGGCATGTTCCTGGGCCAGCCCTGCAGAGTCCTTGTTGTAGCAGTTAGAACTTGGCAGGAAATAGGGGACCAATTCAATCTGGGGTATTTGAGCAGAGTTTAGTAAGGGGACTATTTACCACTTGTGTTCAAGGTACAAGGAGGAGATCTTAAGGGAGAGTGTGATCTCCCTGAGCTGCTAACACTAGGGGCATGACTAGGCCTTGGAGGGCAGGGAAGAGTGGTCACTAGCCCCAGAGAGCACTGCCTGGCAGCAGCTATGGCTGCTGGTGGAGAGAGGCAGTTACAACTGCCATCTGATAGGGAGGTTGCTGGAGGGGCAATCACACCTGGCTCCACCTTCCCTTCATCCTTGGAATCTCCTGCCAGTGCCCCTCATTGACTAAATCCCAAGCTGAAGAGTAAAGCTAAAGGGTAAAGAAGACATATGATGCACCCAGACCTGTCCACCTCCTGGGCATGGAGCAGGAGGAGGGCAAGTGTGAGGACAAAGAGCAGACAAAGCAGAATCCCCATCTGCAAACCTCCCCAGGCCAGAGGCTTGCTCATGGCCAGGCCCACCATAGAAGCTTAACCAGTAAGAGAACAGTGAATTGTTCTTAGAGAAGAAAGAGGTGGAATAAGAGGAGGATCTGGTTTTGGGAAGTTTGCATTCTAGTCCTGACATGGTCCCTGACTGGCATGGACCTGGGCAACTCATGGGACCCCAATTTTCTCATGTTCAAACTGAGGACAATGATGGTCATCCCTGAAGGTTTCTGTGGGGCCCATATAGAAATAGAAATGGAGCAAATATAAAGTACATTCAAAGAAGGGGAACCAGCAAAGGCAAAGCTGTGGAGGTGTGAATGTGTGGTCATGCCCAGTGAAAGAAGCAGAGAGAGAAGACAGCTGGCATTCTCCTGATCACAGGGCCACTGGGGCCATGCCAGGGAGTTCAGAATTTTCTTAGACTACTGAGGAGCACTGAGAACTCAGGCAGCAAGGGCCGGGGGCTTGGCCTCTGTCAGCAACAAGAACAGAGCAAGGGCTTGAAGGTGAATGGAACTTAGGGAAAGGCCAGCCCAGTGACTGATTGTTTCAGCTGCCATTGTAGAGAAGGTAGGAGGTTTATCCAACAGTGTATGAATCCTATGTTAGTTATTAGTGTAAGAATATTACCACAAACTTAGCAGCCTAAAGTGACATATTAATATCTCAGTTTCTATCTGTCGAAAGACTGAGCATGGCTTAACTGTGTCCTCTGCAAGGCTTTAATTATAGTATTGGCGTCAGGGCTGTATTCTCATCTGAAGGCTCAACTGGGGAAGATCTGCTTCCAGAACCATGTGTTTGTTGGTGATGTTCATTTCCTTGCAGATCAAAGATGGGGAGGCCAAGTTTTTGGCTGGTTATTGGCTGGACATCAGCCTCCACTCCCGTGATGTGGCCTCCACATAGGGCAGCTCACAACATGGTGACTGACTTGCTTCTTCAAAGCCTACAAAGGGAAGGCCTGCCAGTGAGGCAGATGTCACAATCTTATGTAAGGTAGTCACATGCAACTTGTCATTCTGCCATTTTCTGTTGGTTAGAATCAAGTCACTGGTCCCACCTACACTTCTGGGTGGGAGTGGGGCACTAAACAACAGTGTGGACTCCATGAGGGAGGGTCATGGGGCCACCTTACTATCTGTCCAGGACACATGCCAAGACACATACGTCAAGTTATGCCACTTAAAAACACAATAACTACCCAATATAAGCGTGTGTGTGTGTGTGTGTGTGTGTGTGTGTGTGTGTCTGTAAATGTTCTCTTTTTTTTCTTAAAGGCAAATAAAACTTGGGTTGCATAAGAGGGCTATTCATTTGAAGTATATTATTTCTTTAAGTTTTGGCATCAGAATTCAATTATGTTTCTATAAGAAAAAGAGCCATGGATAAGTCCCAAAAGTATGTTTGAGAAACCCCTGGGAATTCCACTGGCTTCAGTAAGAGAAACAATCACTTCAGAAACTACAATTTTGTTCCATAGAAATGGCTTTTGATGGGGAATTACCACAGTAAAAGAGGGGTTTTTATATTGCAAAATTAACTTTTTAGATATTCAGCCAAATGACAACAGAATAAAAAATTAAATGCTCAAGTAACTGACAAAACTCCCAGGATATATCTGTGAATTGGCATTAGACATTATGAAAAAATATTATTTGAAACCAGAAATCTCATTGTATGCAATTCTAATAATGTCATATTTATAGAGATAATACAATTTACATTTTAATATATGTAAAAGGAATCATGAACAAGTTGGTTTTTAGGATTTTCAGTTTATAACATCTTCCAGATTGAATGTAATATATGGGAAATGGTACTACAATGTTACCCCAAGAAGACCATGGGAAAGAATTTGGGCAGTAACTAGATATCTTGCTAGTTGTTTTAAAACTGAATTCAATGCATGTGTCTCTATGCTTTTATGTAACTGGATAGTATTGTGATTAATTAACCCTCAAATTTTTTCAACTTTATCTGAACTTTTTAATAAAACATATTCATTATTTTCTCAGCTATTTTTTTCCATGCATCTGCCCATTGCATGAGTTAAGCACATTAATTATGATAAACAAAAGATAAAAGAAACAGCAGGTATTTCCTTCTATGTTCCACAAATAATTTAATTATTTAAATTTTACCAGTTTGTTTGATTCTCCCTGGGCCAGGCTTTGTGCAGGAAACCTTCCTGGGTGTAGTCTCCAGACCTTCTGCAGAGAATATGTGGTGATTTGTCCCAGGAAGCTGGGGAGATGGTGCTGGGCCTTCTAGTCCTTTCACTCTGTGATCAGCTGAGTGACAAATGTCCAATCAACTTCAAAGTCTAGGGAAAAGGATGTATTTGCTAAGAGAGTTTGCTTGTTTGGAAGAGAGAGCCATGGGCAGAAGGAGAAGGTGGAGGAGTCAGGGCTGCCCTCTGATCCCAGGTCTTTCAGTGGGATTCCCTGGGAGCCTCCCTGTACCCACACCACCTCCCATCAGGAGCATACAGAGGAGAGCGCTGATGTTCCTTCTTTTTAGTGCTAACAATCCCCTATTTCATGGTTTCCCGACGCCTGATCCCTTTCCTGCTAAAAACTTTGCAGTTAGTCTTGAAAGAAACAACCTAAACCTAAACAAAAGCATTTTAATTATTTGTTTGGATTTAGATTCTCTCAGACAGCCCCATCCGAAGGGGCTGTTGGAAGAAAAAGTCTCATTTGAAGATACGTTGAGAAACCCACTCTGGAAAAGTTGACGGGACTATAGCTTACATGGGAGCATTTTTGAGAACTGGGGCAGCTCTCCCAACTGATTGTATTAGAGGTCCCAGGTTAACAGGACCTCCCTCGCACAGCCGTGTGGTGTGTGAGCAGCACAACATCAGGGCAGGAGTTGATGTGGCCCACAATGTGAACGGCACTCTCAGAGGTGAGCAGTGAGATGCCCCGCAGAGTGGTAGATTGGAAAAGTGGAGGCTGAAGTGGGACCGGACAGCACTGGCACGGCTTGACTTTGGCAATAGGAGACGGGGAAAATCGAGGCGCAGGTGAGAAAGGAAGGCAGGTGAAGCTCCCGACTCACTCCAAGCCGGGGGTCTGAATCAGATCTGCCTGGAAGTGGCTGGGGTGAGCTTGACCTCCATCTCCCTAGAAACGGACCCTCGGGTAAACCACCCAGGTGCCCAGGTTCCCCTTCATCATGAAGGCGCTTATTTCTCCAGCTTCTAGAAGTGTTGGCTTGACGCTTCACTGAATCTCCAGGAATTGCCCTTGGCAGCAGAACTCTGCCTTGCCCGAGGTTAAGCCCCTCTTCAGGGACAGCCCATGTCCACCGGCTGGCCACTGAGGAGCCCCTGGCTTCGGTCTAGGACAGCTCAAGTGACCCGTGGCCTCCTCTGTGGCCCCTGTTGCAGCCGCATCACAGTTCACCTCCTCCCTCTGTCTGGTGCCCAGGTCACCCCCCTGCCTGCAGTGCCCAATGTCTTAAGTCTGTTTCTTCGGAAACAGAACCTGAAACACCGGCCTCCACCAGCCTGACCCAAACACCAACTTTTTCTCCATCTTTAAACCTTTGCAAGCCAATCACCCCTTCTGCACTGTTTCTCCTCAGCCTCTCTCCCCAGGCTTCTCCATGAGCATGGCCTCCAGACTTGGGATTTGTGGCTTCTTATGGTTCTCTAAGATTCCTGGAGCTTAGGAGGAGGCAAAAAGAAGGAAACAGGCGTTTTCTTGGAAATAGCTGGCATCTTTGCCCAGAGTTAGGCCATGAATGCTGCAAATCCTAGAATTCCAGAAAGAAAGGGCAAATTTTGCAGTTCACATTGACTGCTATATCTAAGTTTAATTCCACCACATTATTTTTTGTGTGTGTATCCTCTCCCTCTCCATCTTTTTCTTTCCTTTCTTTGTCCTGGATTGGATTGGATTGGAAGGGTTTTGTTTGTTTGTCTGTTTTAATTTTTTCATTGTTTTTCCTCTTTCAAGTTTGAGAGCCTCTCAGATTCCAGGTTTTTAGGGGTTACCCTGGAAATTACAATATGCTAACAATTTATTAAAGTTTAAAGTTAATCACAGTCTTTTTCCTACACCAAAGTAATACAAAAGACTTGGGGTATTTTAACCAATCACTATCATCGCTTCAATAGTTTAGTTCTTTTTTTCTTTATCTGCTCTACTGGACATAATTATTCCTGTCATTCTTATTTTCCCAGAAATTCTTTCCTACACTGAAGGCCTTCCAAGAGGGGAGAATCTTTCCTGTAGTTTCTTTTAAAATATTTTTATTATCTTCACTTCTCAGCAGCCTCACTTGGTTTTCCTAGGTCTTTCTTCTCATTTTTCCTGCTTGAGATTATCTTGACTTCTTGAGTCCATGGATTAGTGTCTGCCACTGGTTTTGATTTTGGACAATTACCAGTCCTGATCTCTTCACAGTTTTCCAATTCTGCATTTCCCCTCTCTTCCCAGGACTCCTATCAAACATGTGCGGTGGGCACGCTTGCTATCTTCCCATACTCCAGACCATCTCTTCTGAATTGTCCACCCTTGTCTGTGCTGAATTTGTCTTTTTTCTTTTTTTTTAATCGGTGTTGTTCAACAATTTGTTCAATTATTGAATTCAATAGTTTGTTCAATAATTTTCTCTCTGCTTAGTCCATCCTGCTGTCAAATATGTGTATTGATTTTATTAAACTTTCAGTTAATATATTTTTCACTTCTAGACACTATGTGGCCCCTTTTCAAATCTGCTAATGTCACTTCTTATTGTTTTCCCTTTCCCACAGATTTTAAAATTTGTCCTTTATTTACTTAACCATAGCAAGCACAGTGAACTTATCATGCCTATCTGGTGATTCCAACACTAACTATTTTGATTTTTTTTAAATGACTCTATGTGGTCCTGTGAACGTTAACCCTAAGAAAACTATACTACTGTGCCTTCCTTGGAGAGGCTCTGCAGTTGTTCCTCCTGGTACCATCATCTGTGGGTCCAACGCAATCCATGTTCTTACCTGGAGCCTCCCTGGCCACCCAAGCTCTGTAGACTTGGGATACGGCTATGCACCATCACTGCCTTGGGGCCACAGTCTCTGAGTGACAGGACACTTTTGCTGTCTGTCTTCTTCTCCTCTGCTCAGTCCCAAGGGAATCTCCTCTATTCATCCCCAGGAATGAAGAAATGAAAGGGTTCATTGATTTTCATCACATCATCCTCAAGAGCTACCCAATCCCAGGAGAGTGGGCTCCAGAAATGTCCTCAGGGTCATTTAAGATTCTAATTCCAGAATATGGCCTGGAAGCTCCCTACTACTATTTCAGTTCTTCTCTGCTTTTTAGGATGTCTGTTTGGCCATCATTTTTCATTGTTTTCAATGGCAGTACTCTGGAATCTAAGTTATAGATCTCAATAACTTAGCCGTCATTATTGGAAACATTCTTTCCTGTTGATCTTCCCTACTGACTGATATCATGCTTTAATTCTGAGAGTGACTACCTTAATATAACTTTTATTGATATATAATAGGTGTACATAGTTTTGGGGATGCAGGTGATAATTAGTTCACGCATATTATTTGTAAAAATCAAATCAGTGTAACTGGGATATCTATCACCTTAAATAGTTGTCTTTTCTTCATGCTTGAAACATTCTCATTCTTCTTTTCTGGCTATTTTGAGGCATGCAATAGATTATTGTAAACGGTAGTCACCCTAGTGATCTATCAAACACTAGGTCTTATTTCTTCTATCAAACTGTATATTTCTACCCATTAATCACCCTCTCTTCATCCTTCCCTTCTCCTACTCCTTTCCTGACCTCTGATAACTACCATTCTACTCTCTATCTTCATGAGATCCACTATTTTTTGTGGCTCCCACATATCAGTGAGAACATGTGATATTTATCTTTCTGTGCTTGGCTTATTACACTTAACATAAGGACCTTCTGTTTTATCCATGTTGCTGCAAATGACAGGATTTTCTTTTTCATGGCTGAATAATATTCCATTGTGTATAAATGTAAGTTGAACAAAACAACCTGAACATCTTCTTTACCCATTCACCCATTCATAGGCATTTAGGTTGATTCCATATTTTGGCTATTATAAATAATGCTGCAATAAATATGAAAATGCAGATATCTCTTCAATACATGGATTTCCTTTCTTTTGGGTATATACCCAGTAGTGGAATTTCTGGATCATATGGTAGTTCTATTTTTAGTTTTTTGACAGACCTCCATACAGTTTTCCATAGAGGTTGTATTAGTTTACATTCTTATCAACAGTGTATGATATTTCCCCTTTCTCCACACCCTAACCAGCATCTGCTATTCCCTTTTTGATAACAGCCATTTTAACAGGGGTGAGATTATATCTCACTGTAGTTTTGATATGCATTGCACTATGGTTAGTGATGCTAAGCAATTTTCCATATAACTATTGGCCATTCATATGTCTTCTTTTGAGAAATGTCTTTTCAGATCTTTTACCCATTTTCCAATTGAATTATTTGTTTTTATTTTTTGCTATGGAATCATTTGAACTCTTTATATATTTTGAATATTAATCCCTTGTCAGATGAATGGTTTCCGAATATTTCCTCCCATTCTGTGGGTTGTCTCTTCAATTTGTTGATTGTTTCCTTTTCTGTGCAGAAGTTTTTTAGTTTGATGTGACCACATGTGTGTGGTTTTGCTTTGGTTGCCTGTGCTTTTGCCGTCTCACACAAAAAATCTTTGTCCACACCAGTGTCCTGGAGCCTTTCCCCAATATTTTCTTCTAGTAGTTTAATAGTTTCAGGTCTTAGATTTAAGTCTTTAATCCATTTTGACTTGATTTTTGTTGGTTTGAAAACACATTTAAAGCATATTCTCTATCAATATTAAGCATAAAACATTGTCCTTTGATTTTTACTGTTATAGTATTTAACACAAAGATATTAATTTATTTTTTTTCAGTTTTCCTGGGGTTTTAAACTCCCCTAATAAATGGACATTTAATGTTGCAGAGGAGAAATCTGAAGCCAATCTAACTTACTTTGTGTAAGCAGCACCTTTTCATTTTTGCTTTTGTTTTTGTTTCTTGCATGGATACTTGTCAGGTTTTAAAAAATTAATCCTTAAAACTCCAAGCCTTTTTTCAATGTATGCGTATGAGGACTTTGCTTTTCGAATCCAAGTTTTGCCGGTGGTAAACTATTTCAGACTTTAGATTGAAGCTTTTTGTTTTTTTCTGTCTTAAAAAAGATGTATTCTGCAGGGGTTGCTTCCATTTACTCTGGTCTCTTTTTCATGAAAAGCAATCATCTACATAGCTGATCTCCATCCTCTGCTGTTCCTATCTATCATGTTCTCTCTTACTATTTTGTTTTGTTTTTTTCTTCTGTATCCTCACTCCTTAGGTCATCAACTCCTTTATTCACTGATCTGAGGTTTTCTTGAGGGGCCAATCCTTTTTTTAGAGCCTCTGGTTCTGTTTTAGTCAACATTTTTGACATCATTTCTTTCCTTTAATTTGCTCTTTATTGGTGCCCTTCACTGCCTTTCATCCTGTTATTCTTTCATCCTTTTCTCATCCTTTGTCTCTCGATTCTAAGAGCTCTTCTCTTATTTTTTAAAGGTCTTTCTGAGAGTTCCAATAGGTGCTGTAGAACTGTAATGAATCTTATTTTTGTAAGTTTTTGTACACATTTTTCTTTTTTTTTAAACTTTTATTTTAAATTCAGGGGTACATGTGCAGGTTTGTTATATAGGTGAACTTGTGTCATGGGGGTTTGTTGTACGGATTGGAAAAATCACCCAGATATTAAGCCATAGTTATTTTCACCGTTAGTTATTTTCCCTGATCTTCTCCCTCCTGCTACTCTCCACCCTTCAATAGGCCCCAGTGTGTGCTGTTTCCCTTTATGTGTCCTCATGTTCTCATCATTTAGCTCACACTTATAAGTGAGAACATGCAGTATTTGATTTTCTGTTCCTGTGTTAGTTTGTTAAGGATAATGGCCTCCAGCGCCTTCCATGCTCCTGCAAAGGATGTGATCTCATTTTTCTTTATGGCTGCATAGTATTCCATGGTGTTGTATGTGTACCACATTTTCTTTTTCCAGTCTACCATTCACATTTTTCAAAAGTACCTTTTTTCTATATTGTGAGTTCTTGTTTTTTAATGTCAAAGAATCTTCAGAATCTTTGGATTTTTTTTCTCTTCACTTATTAAGGAATGCAGAGACATCTCTCCAGGTCTGGTAAGTGGATATAAAGAGATTGGGTGAATTCCACCTTTCCTGGTGCTACAAAATGCTCATCTCATACATTAGGCCTGAATAGGAGTGGACATAAGTGTGTTCTAAGAGGGGTGGAGGGGGAGTTCTGGCCAATTCCAACAGGTGGATTCCTTTCTCAATAATTGCCTTCCCCCACTCATCTGTCAATTATCCCATCTTCTAGCAGTGACCTAGTACCTTCTCTGTACAGTACCCACCACTGTGTGCTGAGTTTAAAAATAAGGCAATGATAGCTCTTGCCTGCATGGAGCTTAGATGACGGTAGAACAAACACATATTAAATAACTAATTACATAATTTAGTTGTATAGTTCAACAACTCATGAGAGCTACTACACAATGGGATAAGCTTTAATACCCAGCTCTCTGCTGTCCATCATGGCCTCTGCTGCTGGGACAAGGTATGGATTATTTTATTATTATTATTATTATTATACATCATAGTATTTAAAGGATGGGGATTCTTGATGGAAACAGAATTCCTTCCAGGACACTATAGTCAGTCTGTAGCTTCAGTTAGGAGTTCTCTTCTCTGATGTGTTTTTGCTTTGAGATGCTGTTGAACAAACCATGGGTCCTTCCACTGGAAGGCATTTTCCCAAAATTTTGATGGAGAGAGGAAAGGTGGCTTCCAGTGGATGTTCCCTGGATGTGCCTGGTGTCACCTGCAGGTTCTGCTCCCACCTGGCCACTGCAAGGGATGTGCGGGGGGTGGGGCATCACACACACCTTTCATTGTTAGTTCCCTTTTAGAGTTTTGGTGGTGTTTTGGTGAGATAAGTAAACAATGGTGCTGAAATCACCCTTTTCCTCAAATATTTTGCTATTTTGTTAAACTTAAGGGCATGCAATCACCGTCTCCATTGTTACCAAAGATGGTAACTTGGGAAGATTTCTAACAGAGCTGTAGAGAGGAACTAATTGTGGATGGGAAGTTAGGGGATTGTGGTTCCCATCCTGCCTTTTCCTCCACTAGCCCTTTGTCTCTTCTTTTCTCTGGGTCTCACTTCACTCTTCCTAAAAGGGGGTAGTTGATCTAGGTATTAAAACCAGAAAATGTCTGAAATATTTTGTGATTTATAGGATAAGGAGACTATTAGAATGAAAGTCTCATGTTGGGAGAGCAGAAAAGGAAGAGAGCAATCAGAAAAGGCAGAAAAGGGAGGGGAAGAGGGAAGGACAGCTGAAGCTAAAAGGCCACACCCAGAAAGAGGAGGAGCAGAGGAGTGGTGGTGGGTGTCACACATGATTCCCGGTGGAAACAGCAGCCCTCCAGCTGATGCGCTGGTGCATGGAATTTTTTAAGACAAAGGTTCCACATTCTACAGAATCAAGGTTGATTGCCTTCCCATCTGCCTTGTTTCTGGTGGGACTGTCAGATGCATGATATCACCAATGACTATGGAAATGGTGTGTTATTCCTCCCTTGCTCTCTCTTTTGGAGATGCTTTGTGTTGGGACAAGGAGGCAACATTTTCCACTTATTGTAGATGCTTTACATCTGTCACTTCTGTGAGGGTTTGTCTTGTCCTTCATGGATGTTGCGGTGTTTGCTATAGAAAGTGGAAGTTTTGAAACAACATTTCTGTTAACCCAAGAATCACTGCTTTCAATACATAATTATTCATTGTCCTCTATTAGAAAATCTTTTTATTTGTTAAAAATGTTTGAAAAAAAATTTGCCCTAGAGTCTTTCTGCAGAACCATCCTGTTTTTCTGATGCTGTCTGTTTGTCCTCTGTGGGGTGGTTGCTGGTTGCCTTTGTCTTTGCAGTGATTATGTAGATAGGTGAGGATGGTGGGGGGGTTTGGTGGTTCCTACAGTTATGTTGTACTGCTCAGAAGGTCCCATGACCTAGACTGGGGAGCAGTAAGCTGCTGAATAATGTTCATGGCACTTGGAAGAGGCCTCAGCATCTGTGGTCAGTTAGTTTAGCCCTGGTCCTCAAGGGTAGCATACTCTTCCTTGGCTGCTTTCTCAAAGTGTGTGTCACTATCCCTGCTGTGCATGGATTGGTGAAACCCACTCTTCCTGGCTTTTCCCTGCAAATAATTCTAGACTGACAGGCAGAAGGAGCAAGTGAGGCAGGAGAATAGGGTCCAGAGTCAGGGAACCTAAAGACTTCCTGGAACTAAATCAAATGGAAAAACTTCAGCTATGAGAGAAATACCCTCTTTATTTACACAAGGCGTATGCGGAATAAATTACTTTTACCTTTACTTTCGCCTCTTCGTTTACATAGGGTGTACACCAAGTAAATACCTTTGTAATTTAACTTTAGCCTCTTCATTTACATGGGCATACACCAAGTAACCAATGGAAACCTCTAGAGAGTATTTAAACCCAGAAAATTCTGTAACTAGGCCCTTGAGCTACTTGCTCAGCCCACTGCCACCCTGTGGAGTGTGATTTTGTTTTCAATAAGTCTCTGCCTTTGTTGCTTCATTCTTTCCTTGCTTTGTTTGTGCGTTTTGTCTAATTCTTTATTCAAAATGCCAAGAACCTGGACACCCTCCACCCGGTAACACCAGGACTTATGTGAACTTGGACACTCTCCTCCACTGTTTGCTTGGGAGTGGGAGTCACTGTACCTCTCTTAGGCTCAGTTTCTTCATCTATGAAAATGAGGTAGTCAATGGGGTCATTTCTAAAAATGTCTGTGATTCACCTTCCCTACTAATGTCTGTGATTCACCTTCCCTACAATGCTAAAGAAAGCCATTAGCAGTGTTAAATTTATATCACTATTTCTTCATGAAAGAGGAGATTGAGACGATTGTTTGGGAGGATCATCATGTTGAGTTTGACAAGGCTGACCAGAAGGCCAGCCTGTTGACAAAGGCCAGGCAGACCCGAGTCTGCAATCTCTAAGCAGGGTCACTGCTCAGCAGAGGCAACTCTGTTCTGTATCTGACAACTGCACTCTAAGGAGATTTGAGCAAGAAGGGAAGCACGAGAGAGACAGAAATTAAAAATATGGAAAATAGAAAGGGCTGTTGAGAGAGAAAAATCAATTAAAGTCCAACCAGAGTTACACACAACTCACCTGTTCCCCAGATGATGGACTTTCTTGGTTTTAGGGAAATTTGCATGCAACCAACTCACATCAGAAGCTTTAAAAAGCCATTAATTTTGGCATTATTTTTCTATTTCAAAACCAAAGTGAGGATTATAAACAGTTTAAAGAGCTTTAAAATGCTAGCACCATTCATCAGAGACCCCAGTGAATACCCAGAAGAATATGAAAATGGACAAGGTTCTGTTTCATTCCTGAAAGCTCCCTAAACCTTCTACTTTTTCATGCCTTGATGTTGGTGCCTATGAAAAGCAACTGTCCCCTGAGGTTCCCGTAAGGGGCTTCATTGGAAGTCAAGCAGAGTGGGTGAAGGAACAACACTGACTTGAGTTCGCTCTGTGCTTCTGATGGTAGGAAAAAAACTTCTATATTATCTCACAAACACATAGAAAACATAAAAAGAGGCAAAATTATGCAGAAGCACATAAATTATGTAGATGATGGAAAGCCTATGCAAAACATGATATGTGCACATAATAGCATATTTCCCCTGGGGCTAATTGCATCCTTTGGGTATCTTTTGAAGCATCTGAATATTCAGAAGAAAGCAAATTTATTATAATTTGAAAAATACCACAATAAATAAGGCTGAAAGAATAACGCACATTGTATTGGAAAGGGGAAACTCACAATCCGGCCATTTCCCCCAGTTTGACCAAAGTGTGGAGCTACCGAATACAGTCAAACCTTGGTGATAAGATTCACTGGAGTGTTTCCTTTTCTTCCATAATTTCTTCTCCCAGGTAGACAAGTTGTGCAAAATCCATTCACTCATTCAACAAATATTGATCTGTTGTCACGACATCATTCCTTCACGTTTTTACCATCCAAAAAGTATTTCCTGAGGCCTGTAACATGCCCAGCAGTGAGCTATCCCCTGGCGGAACTTGTGAACATAGTATGACAGAGAGGCTGAGGGAAGGAAGAAAGACCATATGCAGGAGAACTAACAGGAGCTGTTTATTCAGAGCTCAGAGCTATGGCAAGGGGGTTGGCCACTGTCACTTGTGTCTGGCAGAGACTCCAAGGCAGGTGGAGGAGTGGGGAAGCTTTGTGATGGAAAAAGAGGCTCCAGGGGCACCCTGAGTGGGGGCTGTTAGCCTTGGAGAGCTGAAGGGCACTCATAAGTAGAAGATCCATTTGGGGAGCACATTTGGCTTTCCCTGGCTGGTCCTGAGTTGGAAACAGGAGCACAAATAAGGGAAGTTGACAGATATCAACAAAGTCTTTAGCGTTTGGGGCCAACTGCTACACAGGTTGAGGGTTAAAGTTCTATTTTTATAGATGGTTTGGCCATTGTTTGTTTTCTGTTCAGTTTCCTCAGTCCAATCACCTGGTGATTACTTGTGGGCCTTTGAAGGCACAGGAGAGGGCCTCCTGCGAAGGACGGAGCCAAAGTGATATATCTAAGGCCTCGTATTAGTCAGCTCCAGCTGCTGTAACAAAGTGCCCCAGACGGGGGCTTCAACAACTCAAATTGATTGTCTCACAGAGGCTGGAAGTCCACGATCAAGGAGTCTGCAGAGTTAGTCCCTTCTGAGCACCCTGAAGGAGTATCTGGAATGTGTGGATGGTTTTAAATCTAGATCTATTCCAAGCCTGTCCCCTGGCTTCTCACAGCCTCAGGCGTCCGATCCTTGGCTTGTACATGCTGTCACCCTGTGTCTTCCCATTATCTTCCCTCTATGCATGTCATCTTTGTGGCCAAATGTTCCCTTTTAATAAGGACACTAGTTATATTGATTAGAGCTCATTCTAGTGGCCTCATCTTAACTTGATCATCTGCAAGAAATGCAAATAAAGTCACATTCACACGTCTTGGAGGTTAGGACTCCAACATCACTTCATGGACCCAGTTCCACCCAGAGTATACCGAAAGGGAGTTTGCCCAGTTAAGGTCTGGAGTTCAAGGCAGATGAGCCTAGAGGAGCAGGTGGGGGCCCAAGGACCCTCTCTCCTCTAAGGGTGGTACAGTGTGGTCACTTGAGAGCTGGCAGGAAGCATAGGATCCCCAGATACCCTGGAACAATTCTACTGGAATCCGCATTTAAGGGGTCCCTGCCATCCCCATGACTTAATTTGTCTACCCAAACAGGTTAAGAAGTCTTAATGGAGATACTGTATGGAACTTGGGAAAACTATGAAATCGTTTTGAGCAGGGACTGGGCTGGCACTTTTTAAAAAGTCAGTTCTTGTACTTAGTACTACAAAATATTTTGTATCTACGAAGGATATTCTATCCTAAACCAGCATTCTTCATTAGAACTATTTGAAACTTTTCACCCATAAGAGCTGGGTGGGGACCATCCCTCCCCAACTCAGATCACCAAGGACAGCTGGAATAGGGAATCGCGAAAACACAACATGTCGGTGTCTTCAAGATATTTACAAAGAGCAGTGCACACAGAGTTGATGCTGCCCATTTCAGGAGCTTGCTCTTTGTATCTGAGTTAGACACAGTCAGAGATTTAAAACCATCCACGCATTTCATCCAAGGAGCGGGAGAAATCTGCCTTGCCAGTTGAATTTTAGAGGACATTTCAAAAGAAGCACCTGAGAAAAGGAGCCACCTTCCCTCAGAATTTCCCATCCACTCTTCCTGTCCCCAACTCTTCCAGGCTGTGAGAGTCTAGGCCACAACTGGTGGCCAGATGGAGTTGTCTCCAGCCGCCTCTCCCTAGTGGCATACAGCCATGATCTGAATGACGATGTTTTGGCGAACCACTGACCACATGTACTGTGGTAGGTCTCATAAGATGATAACGGAGCTGAAAAATTCCTATCACCTAGTGATGTCGTGGTCATCAGAACGCAGCACAACACATTGGTCATGTGTTTGTGGCGATGCTGGTGTAAACAAACCTGCTGCACTGCCAGTTGGGTAAAAGTGCAGCACAAATGATGTCCAGTACCTAATCCTTGATAACGATAATAAACGACTATGTTACTGGTTTATGCATTTACTATACTATACTTTTTGTTGTTATTTTAGAGTGTACTCCTATTTATTAAAAGAAAAGTTAACTGTGAAGCAGCCTCAAGCAGGTCCTTCAGGTGTTCCAGAAGAGGCCATTGTTATCAAACTCTTCTGTGATGGGATGACAGCTCCATGCCTGTTATTGCCTCTTAAGAACTTCCAGTGGGACAAGAGGTGGAGGTGAAAGAGAGGGATATTGATGATCCTGACCCTGTGTAGGCCTAGGCTAATGTGTGTGTCCATGTCTTAGTTTTTAACAAAAAAGTTTAAAAAGTAAAAATAAAATAAAATAAGAATAGAAAAAAGCTTACAGAATAAGGCTATAAAGAAAGAAAATATTTTTGTATAGCTGTATGATGTGTTTGTGTTTTAAGCTAAGTGTTATAACAAAAGAGTCCAAAAATTAAAAAGTTTATAAGGTATAAAACTTACAGTAAGCTAAGGTGAGTTTATTATTAATGAAAGAATTCTTTAAATAAATTAAGTGTGGCTTAATAGTGCAGTGTTTATAAAGTCTAAAATAGTCTACAGTCATGTCCTAGGCCTTCACATTCACTCACCACTCACTCACTGACTCACCCAGAGCAACTTCCAGTCCTGCAGGCTCCATTCATGGTAAGTACCCTACACAGGTGCACCATTTTTTCTTTTCTACCATTTACCTTTTCTATGTTTAGATACACAGATACTTACCATTGTGTTACAATTGCCTACAGTGTTCAATATGGTAACACGCTGTACAGGTATTACAATTGACTATACCATATGGCCTAGTCTGAAGCAATAGACTATACCATATGGCCTAGATATGTAGTAGGCAGTGCCATCTAGGTTTGTGTTAGTTCACTCTGTGATATTCACAAAAAGATGCAATCACCTAGCAACGTATTTCTCAGAAGGTATCCCCATCATTAAGTGAGAATGTGGAGAAGTATGTGCATACATATACACATATACACATGTACTTGCGTGTGTGTGCACACACACATACACACACACATACACACTGTCTTTGCTGATTTACACTTGAATCAGAAGCTTAAGTGAAGCATAAAAATTTCTAGGCAAGCCGTGGTTGGTTTACAGTTTTTCCAAGGTTGAGATCTCAAGATGACCGTGTTTTTGGGCGCAGGTGAGTGAGTCCTCCTTTTCCCACTTGGTCGGGCTGGCTGTTAGCATCCAGGGTGAACATTCCTGATGCTTTTCACTGGACAAGAGAGTTGATGCCCTCTGTGATAGTTGATGGCCCCACAAATGGGCCATGGCTTTACACAGCCAGTGCCGCCTGCAGAGAGTGGAATTTTCCAGGCAGTGATGATAAACAGACCCTCACTGCTTGAAGATCAGAAAAGGTATTTAAGGTTCTCCTCATCTTGGAGCAAATGTCTGCCTGCAGAGGCTGGGAAGTCAATTAATCAACTGCTGACATTTAGCTGTGAATGTCCTTGGTCACTGGCAAGGAGAACGCAGAGAGCCCTGTATACTAGGAACCCTGTGTGCATGAAGCCTTGTGTGCACACACAGCCCTGTGTGCACACATAGCTAACCCTGTGTGCACAGAGCTGTGGGCTGTGAGAGTACAGGCAGGTCCTGATTCTACTGCTTCTCTGATGGAAACCAGGCAGCATAACTCAGTCCGGAATTATTGATGACACACCTTAAAGAAAAGGCTGAAGCCGCTCTTACCTTTCTCTGAGGAGCTCAAATGTCCCCAAAGTAAAAAGCTTGACTACTTCTTCCTTTCCAGTTGTGATGAAAGTGGGGATTAGTGGGATGTTAGAGGCAAAACCTCATCTATGACGTTATGAATGAATAATTCTAATTTCTTTCTGAGTTCTGAGAAATCAGTTTGTTTTACATAGAAATGCAATATGTTCTTGATCTCCATGTATGCGATTAGAATTTTTCCCTCTACTTGGTATTTTTTTCATTACAGAATGAAATTTTGAGCTTATATTTTTGGATATATTTCATCTCATGCATTTCAATGTCTGTTTTCTCCAAATCTCTGCTTCTATAAAACACTTACCCTATCTTTTTTTCATATTAGCTTTAGAATGTGGAGAAGTAGGTGGAGATGCTTTCTTTAAGATTCCAACTCTCATTGGAGCAGACACTCCACCATCTCATGAATGTATTTGGAGGAATGTGCCAATTTTTAAGATAAATGATGATTGCTTAGTGCCACTAAGAAAAAATGGAATTGCCATGCCGGCCTCAGCATCAACGTGTAGATGAAGTTCATAGGGTGGCAGCACAACAATGTTGAAAATATCCACCCCAAGGACGATCAAGGTGACAAGTCCAGAACGAATGGGGGTTTCAGAAGGGATTAGGCTTTCTGGGTTGTAAAAGGAATCAGACTGCTCTGGGATCAGAGGGAATGAGGCATAGCGGGTGGATGGTGGGAGCAGGAGGAGGGAGCAGGTGGTCAGTGTGGGCTCTGGGAGCTGTCCATTGTGGCAGGAGTGGGGCCTGAGTGGGGAGAAAGCAGGGAGGGACCTGAGAGCAGACCAGCAAAGACTCAGGACTCAGGGCACCAGCAGAACTGGGGCACAGCAATGAACACACTCCAGCTCTGATAAGCTCGTCCACCATCTCTTAGTCAGGAAATCTGGGAGCAAAGATATTTTAATTTCAGCATCCATGTGTTTTACTTTTTTAAGGACACAAGGACTAGTGGAGTGCCATCTTGTACCAGGTCCTGGAATCTCTAGGGAGGATGTCTGTGGTCTGTAGGTGAAATGGATGGTGGTGGGAGCTAGAGGGGCTCCTAGAGAGAATGAGAAGCATGATATGGCGGCAACAGTGATCGGAGAGGCCTGCCAGATGGGTGAGTTTTGCATTGAAAAGCATTGTGATCCACCTTGCCATTGTCCAGAGGTAGATTATCCAATTTGTGACTCCCAAATCTATTTCTTCTCCCACTGCACTCTTTGGCCACTGCCCTGTTCATTAGCACCTCTGCAAGAGGAAGGGGAAATTGGGAAAAGGCAGTTGATCTATATTTCAGCAGCCTACTTGGCTCAGGGGTGCAAAACACTGTGCTAATGAAGCCAAGGTCAAAGGTAGAAGCCCCAGGTGGGCCAGTTAGTTGGGCTACCTTAGCCGGCCTCAGACTAGAGCCCCACCTTGGCCGACTGGTCTGCATGTACATTTCTGCCGGCTGAGAAAAGTGAATGACTCACTGGCATAAATCTGTGCCATCAGAAAAAATAACCCAGTGAGGTGGCTGGTGGTTTATAGCACCCTCTCCTGGTCCCTGGAGCACCACTGTGGGTGGCTTCTGTTGGAAGATGTGGGTGGTGCATTTGGATGTGATTTGTAGAATCCGTGTATTCTCAATCACCACAGGTGATTGGACTTTGCAGTCAGTAGACTTTTCTAAAGAGTTTCAATATTTAATAAGCTGTGTGCCATGTGTATCAACCAGGACAGCCTGATTGGTCCCTCTCTCTCTGCCATTAAATCATTTCAAAACGACCCTGCCTTTTGCACTGAGAGAGAGGAGATTTCATTTGGGAGGATGCAGTCCACATCTTTATATGCATGCATGTTCTTATTGAAGAAGAATGTATTTATTGAGTTATTACTGTACACCAGGCATTCTCCATGAATTAAGACCTTATAGGTTGAGAATTGGTAAATTCTAAAAGATAGCTACATTGGCAACCTTTTTAAGCAATTAAATGCGTTGATTCTTACCACAAAAGTGTAGGTTCTTTTGATAATCATGGGATTGTGATGAATCCTTAGAAGACCTAATAAAGTTTGTTCTCACATTGCTGTAAATATACTACATGAGACTGGGTACTTCATAGATAAAAGAGATTTAATTGAGTCACAATTCTACATGGCTGGAGAGGCCTCAGGAAACTCACGATCATGGCAGAAGGCAAAGGGGAAGCAAGGCACATCTTACGTGGGGGCAGGAGAACGAGAGGGTGCAGGGGAAACTGTCATTTTTAAAACCATCTGATCTCGTGAGAACTCCTTCACTATCATGAGACCAGCATGGGGGAAACCACCCATATGATTCAATGACTTTCACCAGGTCCCTCCTTTGACATGTGGGGATTACAATTCAAGACGATATTTGGGTGGGGACACAGAGCCAAACCATATCACCTAATATTGCTGAATGTGGGCAATATAGAAATGTTTGGTAGCTTTAGGCCAGGTTTACACAAGTTGTATCAAAGCCCAGTTGCCAAGTCTCTGACGGCCAGATGGTGTTTGCACACACGGAAAGATTTGGCAGACAAACAGCACAAGACAGGTTGAACACAGTCAAATACCTGGATGTTTAAAAAATGATCAGTATCTCCTTCACCCCAACATATTTTGTGTTGAGACACTTATAAGGTGAAATGTTTTCTGAAAATATGTTTCTTGTTACAACTGGGTGATGCCACCATTATGTCTTGCTTGCTCCAACAGCAAACGAACCATGACCATCTTCACATTGTCTGTGATTATTCCTTAGCATCTGTAGGGATAAGAGGTGTTAACAGAACATCCAAGGATCATGTGAGCATGGTTTCAATAATACGCAAAGGTTTTAAGCCTCTGTCCTTTAAGGGCCAGGAAAAGAGCATTTAAGCCTTTTAAATTTTGGTGAAGAGGTAATCAGAACTGAGCTGAAGGGAAATAAGGTTCTTCATCAAAGGGAGAGAAGTTTGTCTCATTTTTACTAAATCATGACTATTGTGCAGCCCTTGGGGAAGTGAGGGCCATTGTTGCAAGTCATTGGATAGAATGAAGGAAAAGGGAAGACAGAGGCTGAGTGGCAATGGAGGATGTGACTTTAGACTGAGCACAAGTGTCTGCACAAGAGAGGGGTAGGGACCATAAACACAACTTAAAAACTGAGTGCATGGATGTTCCAGAAGGTTCTTCCCCTCATCGTTTGTAGGGTCAGCTAGTGGGCAGCTGTCTTCACCCATCCTCATGGAGACGGCTTCCTCTCTGTACATGCCAAAGTTGGCTTCGGCCTGGCTGAATGACCTCAAGCCTTGAGGAAGTGGGGGTGGTCCCCTTCACAGCTGACCAAGGGGAGGTGCTCAGCGGTCCCTCGTTTAGCAGTGCACCTCTTCCTGCATGGTTCCTGGTACCCTAGAGGCTGAAAGATGCTCCATTGTCCTTCTAGAATTCTGGGAAGTAACTGTGGATCAGCCAGTGAATACTGAATAGTAAAATAAAATAAGCCATGACTCTTTCCCGCTGTGAATTTTGGATCACAAGTTGCAAAGATCAAGCCTAGATCAAGCCTGCAGCAATCCCAGGGTCTGATGCAGGACCGGACTATGTCTGTCTTCAGGAATGTTTGTAGTTCCAAAGCTCACAAAGGAGCGTGTCACAGAGACCGTGCCGAGAAGGAGAAGGGAGATGGGTCACTTTTTCCTCCTGAAGGGGGAAAAATGCAACAAAACCTCCGGCAGGATTTTCATTTCCCTTTCATAGACATTTTGTTTTTTCATTAATTTTTTTCTCCAGGGAGGCAGCCAGAGTGGGCAAAGGGAAATATGTAGGGGAAATAGCCTTGCTGAAATTAAACAAATCTCTGCTGCCGTGTGTCCATCTGCCCGTCCATCTGTGAATAACCTGTAATTATTAATAATATGAGTGATGTCATGAACATTCTGGCAAGAATGCCGAGCCCCAGAGACCACTCTGGAACCAGTCAGCACAGGACAAAGCCGGGAGAATGATCGGCCGTGTTTGCACTGAGCTGAGGATAAATCTGGCTCGCTGGTGTGCGCCGCGCCTGCCAAGCCCTCTCGGCAGTAGGACCAGAGCATATTGGGTTTTCTCATAAACTTTCGATGAGATCAGATTGGCGGCATCTCAAAGGAACACCTCTTATATAAAAAAAGGTTGAGTACACAATCCAGCAAAAAATGTCATTAAAAGGACACATGGTGCTGAGTGGGACAACCTTAAAATCACTGAAAATGGAGTGTTTAAAAGAGCACTGGAGAAACACATCCAAGAAGATGACAAAGGGGGATGGGGGGAAATATTAGAGACATTTCCCCTGGGCCCTGTTTCTGTTTTCCATGAAAACACTCATGAAATCATATGGGGGGATGGAGAGAAAAAAAAAAGAAAAGAAATTCTCAGTAAAAGCCACCCCTAAAAGAGCTAGGACTCCAGAATATTCCAGAAATCACTCTATGGCATTTCACACTGGTGGTTGACCTGAATAATTGGCACCAGTGCAAACCAATGCCCCAGGCTGTGGTGCAGGAAGTTTCTGATTGGGGCAGGTGCCAGTGGGGTGGGAGCCCTCAGCCATGGGCTGTGAACAGGCCTTGGACCCCTACGTGGCTTCACTGTGGGGCTTTAGTCATCTGAGTGGAGCTGTGCAATAGCAGGCGTCTTTGCTGGTGTTGTTCATTATGATATCTCTAGCTCCTAGAATAAGAGTACTATAGTACGTGCTCAATAGACATTTCCTAAATGTGTTACTTTATGTCGACTCTGTTACAGATGTCTAAGAGCATATTTGTGTCTGGCATAAATATCTGGTCCAATTCCAGAAGCCACTGGCCAGGGGCTGGGTAGTGGGGGTGGGGGTATTAGAAAGAAAGAGACGCACCACCTCCATGTGATGTGGACATCACACATGGCCCACTCCTCAGGCCATAGGTTTCTGTTGAATGGTTCCTAACACAAGTGTCTGCCTTACTGCACCATGGTGTCCACCCTTGGCTGTTTACCATGTTGTTAACTCGGCACCAGGATGATTCACAGCTGCCTCCCAGACAGCCTGGTCTCTCTGTGTTGGAAAGAACAGTGGATTCCATTGCAAAAGTTGTCTTGTTTCAAAGAAAACAAAAAGCAGGAGAAGTATAAAGACGAAGGTCATTCTGGAATGGATCTCCCATGGGGAGCCTGAGAGTTTGGCAAAGGACTCTGACCCACTCCCAGGAAGACGGAAGGCAACATGGCAACCATGAGACCAAAATAGAGCAGGCTACACTCTGCCAGTTTAGTCAAATTGCTCTTGGAAACGTGAAAATTAGGATTGAGATGCTGTCGAACAATAGACATTCCAAACATACACTCCTAATCACAACAATAATGAGAAAATAAAGATAAAAATGAAAGCAAGAATGGCTAGCTTGTTTTAAGCAGCTCCTCTTTGCCAGGTGTTTTACATATATCATTTCATTTAATATCCACAGCAACCGTACAAGGTAAAAGCCATTACTATCCTAATTTTGTAGATAAGAAACTGAGATTTGGAGATTAAGTATATTGCCAATGTCGCAAATCTAGGCAGTGGTGGGGCCAGAATTATAAAATAGGTCATACTGAAACATATAGGTGAAGGCATTGCCTCTAGAATGTAGAAGAAACTGACAAAGAGATAAAATGTAAGAAAATATGACAGACACGTAGAGTAGAACTCTGAGGTTCTTGGCCAGGTACAGTCGTTCACACCTGTAATCCCAGCACTTTGGGTGGCCGAGGTGGGTGGATCACCTGAGGTCAGGAATTTGAGACCAGCCTGGCCAACATGGCGAAATCCTGTGTCTACTAAAAATACAAAAAATTAGCCAGGTGTGGTGTTGGGTGCCTGTAATCCCAGCTGCTTGGGAGGCTGAGGCAGGAGAATTGCTTGAACCTGGGAAGCAGAGATTACAGTGAGCTGAGACCACACCATTGCACTCCAGCCTGAGTGACAGAGTGAGATGTCTCAAAAAACAAACAAACAAACAAACAAACAAACAAACAAACAAACAAACTGTGAGGTTCTTGGAGAGCCAGAGAAACAGATTTCATAATCAGGGTTATTGATTAACTTCTAGGACTTAATAAAATAAAATAAGTACTAGATAAATATTAATGAAATTAAATAAAGCCAATATTGAAAAAATCAAAGAGTTGTGTTCCAGGTAGATTAAACAGGAAGCATCACCAAGCACCACAGCTGGGCCCTCAATTTTGGTGATGGGGTTTATGGATTTATGTCAGGCTATCCCTTTCCAGCCTCACTCCTCCAGCCTCCTGGAGGACTCCCTGCTCTCCTTGCCTTCTCCAAAGGCTACTGATGCTCTCCCCAGCCCCACAACCTCCATCCCCTTTCCTCTTTCCTAGCAGAATTCTCCTTTTGTGCAGGCATCTGTCTGCTCTCCTATGTGGTCCTCGGCTGTCTAAGGATGCTACCTCTACAGGAGCTTGAATCGTGACTTGGCATCACTCCAGGCAGTCTGCACACTCCATGCCCCAGCCACAGTCACAATCCTCCAGGTGAGTCTCAGACCCTTGCTGGAAGAGGCAGGAACATTTTTTCTCCTATTGGCCATAGTGCCCACAGGCCCAGAGCTCCTGCAGCCTTACTGGGAAGCAGGGCCACAGGTAAAGGTGGGGCTGAGAGAGTCACATGTTGCAGGGCACCAGAGGTGAGCAAGGTGGAATAAATTTGGGAGAAACCCACCCTACTCTTGTGTCTGTCCATACTTGAGCTGATTTGTTTCTCTATTGTTCCAGCCAGTTGTGTCTTGTTGCTATCTCTGAAATGGAAAACATCCTCACCGATCATTTCTCCCCTCTGCAGTCATTGTTTTGTAGTGTGGAGGGTTTCTATTTCTGAAATGCAAATTTGGTCCCCACTCACCCCTAGATTCTGCCATGGTCTAGCTTCCTAGCCAGACTCTTGGCACACCAGGTTCCATGATCCCGGCTACACTATACTTTTGTCTTGGTTTGGTTTGGTTTCACACCTTTGAGGTTTTGTAAGATCTCCCTCTTTGTGGATTGACTTCACTCTTCACCCCACTCTCTGCAACACACCAGGTAACTTTCTTCTTTGTCCAGCAAAGATCAAGATCTCTTCCTGGAGAGTCTCCCTGGGTCTCACTTCCCTAAGCCTAGATACCCAGCTCCTTCTGTGATCACCTGCATACTTGAGACTGCCCCTTCCATGGCAATAGTTACATCCTGCTTCATTTCCTCCTCTGACCCCTGCCAGAGGAGCATGGGCTTCTCATGACAAGAGTCCTGTTTGTTTCTCTTTATATCAATAACATTTTGCAGGAAGCCTGGCATGAGGAGAAGGTTTGACCACTGTATGTTGGATTATACTGAACTATGGTAACATTCTGAAATTGCCAGAAAAAAAGAATTCTCCAAGTTCCACAAAAGAAAAATGGAGCACATTTAGAAGAACTAAAATCAAGAGAGCTTCAGACTTCCCAACTGTAACAATCAAAACAAGAAGAGAGCGGAATAATGGTTTCATAATATCTAAAGAAAAAGGATGCAAGTTCTGTTAGTTTTATAGGGCTGCCATGACAAAATACCAGCAGATGGAAGATTATTTTCTGACTGTTCTGAAGGCTGGAAGTCCATGATCAAGCTGTCCACGGGGCTGGTTTCTCCTGAGGCCTCCCTCCCTGGCTTGCCAACGGCCGCCTTCTTACTGAGTCCTTGCAGCTGCTTTCCTCTATGCATGTGCATCCCTGATGACTCTGCGTGTCCAGATTTCCTCTTCTTATAAGGAACCGGTCAGGTTGAATTATGGCCCATCCTAACGGCTTCATACTAACTTCATTATTTCTTTAAAGACTCTGTCTCCAAATATAGCCCCGTTCTGAGGTACTGAGGGTTAGGGCTTCAACATAGGAATTCTGGGGGACACAGTTCAGCCCATAACATAAGCCGCACCATCATTCTCATGTCACAATGACAGGAAGGCCCCATAAGGCTTGCCCAGAACTCCTGATCAACATTGGTTCTGTTTTGAGATCACAGGAAGGCTGAGATAAGCCTGAAATATGGATATCTTAAATAAAAATTTAATTGTGGGGAAACACTTTTGCTGACCTGTGGAACTAAAAAATCTAAGAGATAAGTAAAATATATGAATGGGAGATGGACAGTTATGGATAGAGCAAGAGTCAAGAAGAATGTTAAGAGAGTGGGAGATTATGGCTGTGTCTAACCTACGGGTAATCATTGGAACTCAATCACCTCAGCTTCTTTCTTTCTCCACCTCATATCCAATGCATCAGCAAAATTGTCAGTACTGCTTTGAAAGGTCTCCAGCTCTGACTGTGCCTCACCACCAGACTCTAAGGGGCCTGGATGGTGGCAACAAACTTCTGCCTGGTCTCCCTGCAGCCTGGCCTCCACACAGTGGCCAGAGGGATCCTTTAAAATCTAGTTATACTAGCCGGGCGTGGTGGCTCATGCCTATAATCCCAGCACTTTGGGAGGCTGAGGCAGATGGATTACCTGAAGTCAGGAATTTGAGATCAGCCTGACCAATATAATGAAACCCCGTCTCTACTAAAAAATACAAAAATTAGCCAGGCGTGGTGGCATGTGCCTGTACTGCCAGCTACTGGGGAGGCTGAGACAGGAGAATCACTTGAACCCTGGAGGCAGAGGTTGCAGTGAGCCAAGTTTGTGCCATTGCACTCCAGCCTGGGCAACAAGAGCGCAACTCTGTCTCACAAAAAAAAAAAAAAAGAAAAAAAATTTAATCAGACCACTTTTAATGTAAATTACTTCTCTGTTGAAAAGCTTCTCAAGACTCCCTCCTGCATTCCAGCCCTTCTCCCCTGCCCTGGTCTTGTCAATTTTCCTCCCTGCTCCAGCCCTACTCACTCCCTTGTTGATCTTTAAGAAAGTGCCCCAGGGCCTTTGCACTGGCTGTTCCCACTACCTCACTTTCCCCACCAGCTATTTCCATGCCTTATTTCTCTCTTCATTTGGTTCTTGGTTTTAATGCCATTGTAGCCTGTGACCCCACAGAAGATGGCTCCCTGTCTTCCTCTCCCCATCTCTGGTCCTGCTTCATTTTCTGCACGGTGCTCCTTACTCTCTGCCACGTTGGTACATTGCCTGTCTTCTTCCACTAGAACATCGGGGCACAGACCAGAGACTCCCCGCTCTGCCCTCTGTTGAGTCCTCTGTGCTTGGGGCAGTGTTTGCAGGGTGTGAGCTCAATACAGATTTCCTCCATGAATGAACAAAGACAAGATGCCAAAACCAAAAGAAAAAAATGGTCTCAAAATATGGGACTAAAGTAATGAAAAATGGGCAAGGCTGGGTTGGCAAGTATGGCCCCCACCCTCCCTAAAAGAACCCCAAAGGCCAGTGGTGCTGAGCTCTCATGAGCACTGGGATGACAGCCATTTTACAAATGTGGGTGTGATGCCTGAGACCATAGCAGTGAAAAGAATGGAGCACGTACCTTCCAAGTAATTTTAAATGTTAGCTCCAGGTAGATCATGGTTAATGCATCAAAAATGATAAGTGATGAGGCTTCTCTAACTGATGATAACAACAAACTGTGTTGATGACTATGCCAGTGGCCACAAGAGTTTAAATTCACCCAGCCAAAAAAACTCCAGGTCCCCGGGTAGGTTAAAAATTAAAATCTAACAGAATGTTGCTTATTAGACATCCAGCTACACAAAAAGAAAAGATTTTAGAAATAGAGAAGGAAAACAGATATACATGCTCAATTTTAAATATTAGATTAAAATCTATTTATTTTGATAAAAATATAAAAAATAATAAATGCATGACATTAATTAAATTCCTTGGTTAGGGTCAAATAATATAGCATCAAGGTATTTTAAATAAAATCCATGAGAAAAGTAGCAGTGGAGATGGTTAGCTATTGACAAAAATACAATTATAAGGAGCTACATGCATTCACTATTAGCAGGAAATGCGAATAAAATAGGAGTAGAGAGAAAGTCATCAACATAAATAATAAAAGTAAACAGATACAAGCAATACTATTTTGCCATAACAGGAATCACTCATCTCTATTAAAAATTTTCTGTAACAAGATGGAATATAAATACAAATGATAAAACCTTCCAATTAAAAGATTACCCTTTGGTCCAAACACAAAGGCAAATGGACACTAAACAAAGTCCTGAAGAAAATCTAAATAAACTTCAAAGAACAGAGGGTTTTAAGGGCTTCATTCTCTAGTAGGAAGAGGAAAGCAACAGAAATTATAGACCTGATGAATACATCCACGAGCTAGTTTTCTGAAAGAGAGTGCAAAAACAATAACATTTACAAATCTCCAGAGAATCTAACTAAAACTGAAAAGGAGAAAGTAAACATAAACCAAATTAGAAATGAACAGGGGAAGAAATAATAATAATAATAATAATAAATTTTGGAGACTTCTCTCATCGTTGTGTCTTCCCAGATTTGGAAATAGCAAGGTGTTCCACCTTCTGTGAGTGGGGCTCTCAGAATATGGGAAGGCAGGCTGGGGGTGGGGTGATGTTATGGCGGGCGGGGCTCTAGCTTTTGCAGGGCTTCAAGTCATGGGGGTTAGGGGTTATTCGTTGGCTGGATGTTGGTTGGCTTCAGGCTTTCTTGGTGGGTATATAGGTTCATTTTAGACCAGTATAGCCACTGGTTCTCAAATGAGAGAAAAGCGTGGGGCTGAGTCAGTCCTTTTCTGTTTTATTTGTAGATTTGTTTACATTTTCAGCTCAGAGAAGATAATATTCCACGTATCATCTTAGAGTGTGTCTCTCATCTTCCACTATGGGCCAATTCTCCTTTTCATCCTTTAGGGTACCTTTGCCATTTTGACAACCCATACAGACCTTAAACTGCATTCCTTAATATGGCTATGGCTGTTTAAACTAAAATTACAAGATGTTAAAAAAAGAAATACATATTGAAAATGGAAAAACAAAAATAAAAAGACTTTATTTGTAGATGACAGGAGTATTTAACGAGAAAAGCCAAAGCAAGCAGATTTTAAAAGTGCGAGAATTAATAAGAGGTTTTAAGTACGACTACCATTTACAGGGTAAGTTGGAAAAAATGGAATGGATTCCTTTGCTGCGGTGAAGACTAGATGGATCCCTTCTGCCAATGTCATTCCGTTCCTAAAGCAGAGGGAAGCATGGCTTAGAACCCAGGGAATCTGCCGAGGCGAGACTGAAGAAAGCCAAGCAACGCTGTTGGAATAGAGACACACCCTGGGCTAGATGCAGTGACACCCGGCGCTTTGGGGTAGCAAGGGACTGGGGGCTTTGGAGTGCCTGCTGTGTGCTTTACATTAATTTTATTAATAATTGTTCTCAGACTTCAGAATAGTGAAAAATCACCCCAAGAAAGAGTGAAACGTGGAGGTTCCCAGGCCTCTGCCAGGGGCTTCAGCACATCTGCGTGGGACTGGAATCTACTTTTAGTCCAGTGAGAACCCGAGGCAGAGTCCCCGATGCCTGTGTGAGGTGCGCAGCTCTGCCCCCTGGGCCTCATTCCTGATTTTCGGATGAGGAAGAGCAGAGCTGAGCGGGATGCAGGCCCGCATGCACAGTCCCGCTGCTGAGTACAGAGCTGGGCGGGATGCAGGGACCCACGCACAGTGCGGCTGCTGAGTACAGAGCTGGGCGGGATGCAGAGACCCACGCACAGTGCGGCTGCTGAGTACAGAGCTGGCCTTGGGTGTGTCTCGTTTGGCTTCTGCAGACAGAGGGAGTGACGGTGTGCGTGTGGGCCCGTGGACGCACGTGCAGGCACATATGTACATGTGTGCCATGCATGAGGTGCTTGTCTTCGCCATTGCAAGCAGCAGGGACCACCGGCACCAAGAGGTGCTGTGCAGAGCCCAGCCCATTTCTCAGGACTCCATGGGCGCCCACAGGACATGCTTTTCATCGCTGCGAGGGAAGTGGCTCCTGGCGGTCTGGGCTCCTGTTGCTAGGAAACCGCTCCCTTCGATTGTGTTTGTCTTTGGCTCTCAGAAGGACAAAATTCACCATGTGGCGACCGAGAAATAATATTGAAAACTACTTAAAAAATGAAAGAAGTGCCAAATGGCGCTCTGGATTGCAGATGCTCCCCGTGCTGCTGGCGTCGCGTGGATAGGGGACCCGGGCTGCATTCTGAGGCGCTGCTCTGTCTCCCATGCACTCTGCCTTGCTGCCAGATAGCTCCGCGCACAGCCCTGTCCTGTGTCCCTCTGGCATGCAGGCCGTGGTGTGCAGGTTTGCAGGGCAGCATGGGGCTTGTGGCTTGCCCTCTGTCCCTGTTCTCTCTCTCTTTGTTGAGGCAGGCGTCCAGGCAGAAGGGAAGGCCACTTGTAAGTTTGAGCCATCTCTTAGTGTCTGGAGAAGTGGAGAGTCGTGGGGACATGGCAAGGCACACTTCACCCGTTTGGAGGCAGAAGATGCTAGGGAGAGAGCGGTAACTGCTTTTGAGGTGGCGCTGGTCTGTCCTGACCACCTGTGACTCTGTGGGCAAAGGTCAAGGTCGCATTACAGCCTGTGGGTCAGGATGCAGGGGCTTTATCAACGGCTGGCTGCCTGGGAGAGAACTGGGGACTTTCTGGCCATGCAGCAGGAAGGAGAGTTCGCTCTGGTGCCTGGTGGCCTCTTCCCCATTGCCTCCTTCCCTGCTACACTTCTGGCTGCTCACACCTCCAGCCCATCCATTTGTGTGAGGGCCTCCGGGTCCTTGGTGCCCTGGCCCACACCAGGCCTTGGCTCCGGTTGACATGTGACTTTGAACTCCCCACCCCGGGGCCGCTTGTTCCAGCAGGCAATTCCCTGGACTGACCTCCTTTCAAGTTCTCTGAGTTGATCATGGCCCCTGGTGCGAGCTTGAGCATTTCCTGCCGCCTCCTTGTCTGCCTGCTGATGCTCTCGGCATCTCCAGCAAGCCCCCCGCAGACCCTCTGTAACCTACAAGCAAGCAGAGCCGGGAGAGGCTGCGCAGGCGATCAGGCGCTCTGGCTGACGAAGATGCCTGAAGATGAAATATGAGTAAGAATATGCACTGGGGGCCTGTGGGCCCTGCTGGCAAACTTGCACCTTGTCTGGCCTCCATGTGGGTCCAAACCTGCCTCCCGACCTCCCTCGGCAGGTGGACGTGTGAGTGTTGGGGGCCGCCGAACACTAGGAAGTGTCCTCATGCATCACAGTTACAGAAACACCTGTGTTAAATACCTTTGTGCGGGTTGGTTGTGCAAATTCACGAGGTGTTCAATTGCTTCCAAATTTCTCATTTCTACACTGTCAACAAGCCGCAGGTGTGCACGGCATGAGCCGTCGCCGCTGTGGTTTGGAGGCCTGTGCTGACAGCTTTGCATCCAGCATGCATTTGTTCTCACCAGTGCCCTGCACCCCATATACATCCCCGCATTTACAGAGGGCTCGGAGGAGATTCGTCACGTCGGACCTGCCTCTCTGCTCTTGGCATCCAAGGATGGGAGGAGGGAGCAGAAGGTAAAAGAGCGGCGGATGGAGCTCAGCAGGCTCTCAGGTGGGACGGCCGCTGTCTGAGGCCTTACCTGTGGAAAATGCGGAGCAGGGCCACAAGGAGTTTCTGCTCAAGAGAACAGACGGGCTCGAGGTGCGGGCTGCTGGCCTGTGCTTGCATCTGGCCTGGGCTATTTTAAAGAATTTTGCAATCATTACTAATATCAAATGTGAAGAACGTTCACCTATTAAACCTGGATTTCTGGCTCATTTTGGACAATGGACAATCTGTCCGGCAGAGTCCACATTCCCCCGTTTAAAGCACGATTATTGGCCTCCTCTATGGAAGGAAAACGCCCTTGTTGGCAGGCTTCATGCCCCACCATCCCTTGCTGGGCCCCTGCAGGCAATTGGGTTGGTGGCAAGTGGCTGAGAATGCTGCTTCCACATGCACACAGTCAGCTGGGCAGACGCATGGCATTCTCCTCCGGACGGTGTCCTTGAGAACGGGCTTACAGAATGCTGCAGACCCCACACTTGAATATTTTTCTGGATTTGTGCAGAAAATTGTTCCTGAGTATTTCCTAATTTAGAAACATAACCCTGGGAATTTCCTGCTGGCAACATTTTGGATTGAGACTTTAGGTGTTTTCTAGCTTTCTAGTTGGTGAGTAGCCAAAACTGCTGGTGCTCTTTGTGACTGTCTCTCTCCCTGCAGATGCTCCCCCTGTCACATGATCAACCCTGGCAACCACAAGCCCTGTTGCTGCAGGGCCGGTGCTCCCATGGGAAGGAGCTGAACCAGTGTCCTGGGACCCTGACCTTTGTGCTGGGACCAGAGCTTCATCCAGTTCTCCATCCGCATGCAGGCCCCAGGGGTGGGGCAGGGGTGTTGGGAGGCAGCATCCTCTCTCAGTTGGCTTCGGCATCTCTGTCTGGGTGCCTGTGAGCTCCATACAGATGCTCTGCCAGTGCAGGTGCTTCCGAGTAAATGACCACCGCCCTTAAAAAGTCCAGATTCAGCCACTTTGTTAACAAAAGAGGTTCCTGGGTATATACCCAAAGGATTATAAAACATGCTGCTATAAAGACACATGCACATGTATGTTTATTGCAGCACTATTCACAATAGCAAAGACTTGGAACCAACCCAAATGTCCAACAATGATAGACTGGATTAAGAAAATGTGGCGCATATACACCATGGAATAATACTATGCAGCCATAAAAATGATGAGCTCATGTCCTTTGTAGGGACATGGATGAAGCTGGAAACCATCATTCTCAGCAAACTATCGCAAGGACAAAAAACCAAACACGGCATGTTCTGACTCATAGGTGGGAATTGAACAATGAGAGCACATGGACACAGGAAGGGGAACATCACACACCGGGGACTGTTGTGGGGTTGGGGGAGGGGGGAGGGACAGCATTAGGAGATATACCTAATGCTAAATGACGAGTTAATGGGTGCAGCACACCAACATGGCACATGTATACATATGTAACAAACCTGCACGTTGTGAACATGTACCCTAAAACTTAAAGTATAATAATAATAATAATAAAAAAAAGAGTTTCCACACACTTACAGAAGGCTGGATGCACTCACAGCAACCTTTTCCCACCTTCACTATTTGATCACTAACAGTATGTTTCCATCTCCCTAGGTGTATCAAGAACTGAACAGGATAGAATAAAATTAATACGACATGCAACTCTTGAGTGTCTACTTTGTAGCAAGAACCATGCTAACTCAAAAGCACAGTGGTGAGCAGATTACATGTGGATTCTGCCCCCGCTGCTGCAAACTCACCGAAGAACATGCTGGACACACAGCTCAGAAAAGGGCCAGGGGCCAGGCTGCAGTGCATTCTGCCAGGGCTCTTGAAAGCAGGGGCCATGCTGGCTGAGGATGTGAGGGAATGCTTCCCGGTGGCAGTAGCATTTGAGGTCTTGCAGGATGGAGGACGACGATTCCAGGCAGGGGCACTGAGGACAGCATGGACATACAAAGCTGGTGACACCAGGTCAGAGGAAACAGACACACTCAGCTTCCCATGAGTGCATGAAAGATCCAGGCTGGAGCCTTCTCTGGGAGGAAGTTGGTCTGGGGTGGGGCCGAGGGGGCCAAGTCTCCCATACCTGAAGGAAGAGACGGTTAGACATTGCACGTGTGCATTCTCATCCCTCCATCTCCTCTCTCACGAAGGCATTTTCTCGAATGCTTCTTCTCATGAACACTCTTCAGTGGGCCCACTGCACACCATTCCTCTGCCTCATTTCCCTCCACCTACTAGCAAGGCTAAGCTCCCAGCCTGCCCCAGCCTGGACACCTGCTGGCAAAAATCTGCAGCCCCACTGACTGGCCTCAACCTGAAATCAGGACCTCAAAGGACGATCAACCATGCCGTCAACTCACCTGCCCTGCTGTTGTGTATTTCCTCTCTCACTCTCCAACGTGATTCTTCCACACCATCTTCTCCCTCCCTATCTTCTCAAACTCTTCGTTTGGCATCCCCCTACCAAACTCCCAGCCAGGACCTTATTCTTACGTCACTGAGCAAAACCATTAGATGGGGACCGAGCATCTTCCCACCACCACTCCAACCCGTCACCTGCATCTGTCTCTACTTTCATGTCCTGGAGGAGGAAGAGCCTTGCTCCCTTCAGAGGGAGCTCCTCCTCCTGGGTCGGGGGAACTTCTTTTGCCTTCCCAGGACTTTGCATCTGCAATTGTGCCCCTGTCTCTGGCATCACTAATTATCTCCATTGGATAATGGCCTGCAGCATGCATGAAGATGTCTTTAGGAGACTGTCCTCTGGGGCCCCTCATCTCTATCCCGCGATGGCTACACTTCTTTTCCGGGCCAACCAAGGCCCCTGCTGGGTGAGGCCTGTGTTCATGTATCGGTCCCTTGATTGAAGAGTGATGTCTATTTTTTCTGCTGGTGCGCTGGCCCGGTGGCTGCCTCTAGCTCCCCTGGCTCCCATGCCGCGATAAAAATCTCCCCAATCCCAGACTTTTGTGTCCTGCAGCAAAACAGCCTTGCCTTGCTCCTCTCCTAGTGGATCCCAATCAGGCTTTATATTTTAGCTGAAGAGTCACTTCCTCAGGGCACCTGCTTCCCTGGCCACTGACACCAACTGTCCCTCTCATTAGAGGCTTCCCCTGCGTCTCTGTAGACCTGGCACCATGAGAGTGTCAGATCTGAGTGGTGTGCTTTTGGATATGAGAATGTTGGCTGGGAATTAGAAGACTTGCTCATGAGCCCCTTGCTCCTGTGTGCAGGAGCCTGAAGCCAGCCCCAGTGGCTTTGTCCTGATTGCATGCCGCTGCCCTGAGGACCACACTCTCTCCTGGCTGGCAGCCCCGCTCCAAAGCTGCCTGAGCACTTCCAGCCGGAACTCGGGGCGGGTGGACATCACTTTCATGAATTGTCAGTTTACCGTTGAAGAATGGGAGGAGGGAGAATTGAAAGGAAAGAAGAGAGGGAGGAGCGCCTCGTGAAGATGGAGGCAGAGTTGGCACCTCACTGCTGCAGCCGAGGTGTACCAAAGTGTCACCAGAAGCTGGGACAAAGCCAGGGGTGGCTCCTTCCTCAGAGCTTCAGAGGAGCCCACCTTACCAACACCTGGACTCCTGGTCTCCAGAGCTGCAGGAGAATGCACTTCTGCTGCTTGGAGCCCCCTGCATTGTGAGAAGTTGTTACTACAGCCCCGGGAAACGGATACTACAATCAAAAAACATCAGGGGATTTGGTAACATGGATCTCATTGGCATAAAATAAATAGGCAGAAAATCTAATTCTTTAGATTTGATTGCATTTTGGCACATTGGCTGATCCATTTTACTATCCACTAATTGAATAAATACATGAAAACTATTTTGTTTTTAAAAACGGAGGCGACAGGAGCCTGCAGTGCAGGTTAGAGGACACACAGAGGGAGGTCACCCCCAGGTCCCAGCTGACCCCACAGGATAGAATATTTCCAAGTGTTGCAGCCTCCGTATAGACTAGGGGTCACAGCGCTGCTCTTCTGCAAATTTATCTCTGAATCATTTTCACAAACTCTGTTTTGGGTTAAAGACAGAAATCTATCAAACAGCACACAGATTAACTTATCACTGAGTTAAATGGGTTGTCAGTGTGGGGAGCCTGGGCTCGGCCCAGTGAATTCAAATGCAAGTAAATTTCCCTGGTGGCAGAAGAGAGGATGGTGGGGCTGTCAGCCGGTGACATGTGGAAATGCATTAACAGTGTTTAAAATACATTTGAAGGGGCCGGCTCATATTTTGATAACACGGTCCCTGACAAATGATTTGTGGAAGATGGGAAATTCCGGTCTCATCATCAATTCCAGAGGAATCTTTGTAACAAGCCCCTCCCAGGACGTTGGGTGTTTTAGACAAGTTCTAAAACAATTAACAATGCCTGCCTGGGCCAAACAGGTCGCCTGTGCCACTGAGGGATGGAGCCAGCATTCTGATAGCATTGCTTGTCAGCGTCACTCCCGCTTACAAAAAAGTGATTAAAAACTTCAAAAGAACCAGTTTCATTGTGTTATACACCTGCATAGTGGCTACCCCTCACGGAAGGCACTGGATCCTCTCAATTCTGCATCTCACTTGGCTCGGTGGTTTTAGTCTTGCATATTTGGTAGGAAGCTGGACGTTCTCGACTTAACATAATTACTCTCGATGTTTAAGGAAAAGAGAGCTACTGAGAGCCGCACTGTGTCTGTTTAAAGAATGGACCTGTCCCTTTGGGGTGTGAGTTGGTTTTCATAACTGCAGGGCTTGCTGGATGTCTCCCCAATTTTCAAGTGAGGCCGCAAAGTAAGTGACTCTTGAATTGTAAATGTGGGCTGTCTATAGCCCCAGCTTCCCTAGATAAATAGAGCAAGTTCTTCTATAAAGACAAGTCACAATCTCCTGTCATCTCCTGGGTCCCTTCTTGCTCTCCCAGCCACGCAGAGTCCTGGAGTCCTAACTGCATCCCAATTCCAATCTCCCCAGGTCTCCTTTGCACGGCAGGCTACCTTTAAAATTGGTGCTCACGAGCCAGCGTCTCCTGGCAGTGCCAGAGATACAGTGGAGCTGGACCCTTTCTTGAGCTAGAAATAAAGTCATTGATATCCACGAGCTAAACTGGAACTGTGGTCCCTTTCTTGATATATTCCTTTTAAATCATACATATTAATATCTGAATTGATGTGACAGAATAATGAACTAGGTCTTGGTCCTGAGCTCACTGAGGACACACACACACACGATTCTAAAACTACAGGACAAGGGCTGCAATGGCAGAACTTACAGGGAGCTTTGCAAGCACTGTGATCTGGCACCTAACTCCGAATAGGGCTGAGAGCCAGATGTGGGCAGGCTACCCAAGGGAGGCCGGGAGTTGGTGAGGTGCAGACGGGCAGGGAAGAATGATCATGGCTGCCCCCCGCCGTGTTTAAAGGTATGAGAATCGAGCATTCATTATACACCTACTCTGTGCTATATCCTGGAACTCAGTTTGGGGATTTGGAAAGAAAAGACTAACCTCCTTCAAGGAGGCCATTGGAGGAAACCACCTTGACTGATCTGTGAATCACAGGTCGCTGTCAGTGCCCGAGTAGAGCCTGCGTCTCCAGAAACAGGTCTGCGACGGCCATTCTCCCCAGCAGGATTTCCCAGCCTCGGCGTTGTTGACATTTGGGCTGGAGAGTCCTTCCCTGTGGCGAGCTGTCCTGTGTGTTATGGTTTCACCACATCCCTGGCCTCTACACATGATATGCCAGGGGCACCACTCAACCTCAAGTTGTGACAACCAAAACTGTCTGCAGACACTGCCAAATACACCATCAGAGGCACCATGATTTCTACTCGGCAATAACTACTCTGCAGCCAAAGGGAGAGCAAGAAAGCTCTGTCTTGCTTTATTCATCACTAAATGTGGAATAGGGTAGGCTACGACTAGGAGGCCTAAGTTCAAAGGGCTCGGACAGGTGGGAGGGTGTTATTTTTTCAGACAACGGTCCAGCATTGTTTGGTGGCCCAAGGTGGGCAGACAGGGCCACTCCTGAGCTTTGCAGAGACCAGACGTCTCCGTCTTGTGACTTGGGCCTAAGGTGTTGCTCCTGACTGAGGGTGTAACGTGGCCCACGCGGGCCTTGGAGAGGAAGCAAAGAACAAGGTGGGGGAGCAATGTCATCACTGAAATCCACCAGGAAGCTGCCCACCGGGGCTCTGTTTACTTGTCCACAGTTACGTCCCCCTTCCTCGGTGCAAGCCGAGCAGCGGAGTTGACTCACCGCTGGGTGGCCACGCCCTGGTGACAATGCAGGGGGATGGTGGCAGTTACTAAAAGGAGGAGGGCAGTGGGACACCGGGGAAGTGACAAGTCTCTGCCACACCCAGCAGATGCCTGAGCGGAGCCTGCTGGGCGTGGACATAGACTCAGGCGCTGGGGACAGGCAGCAGGTCAGACAGGTAGTCCCTGTCCCAGCAGCACGTATACCGCACTGAGGAGGAGGGAGGCTGACGGTTACAAAAAGAAATGAATGTAAGTTTTGATAAATACCTTGAAGGAAACAAATCAGGGCACTGAGGGAGAGAGAATAAAAGTGTGGGGGACTGACTTTAGACTGATGGGTAAAGAGGGTGTCATGTAGGACACGACAACTGAGGTGAATCTTGTGTGACCAGAGGGAGCCAGCCATGGGCAGCAAGGCTGTATGTGTGGTGTGTGTGTGTGTGCATGCAGTGTCGGTATGTGTGCTGTGTGGGCGTGTGCGTGGGGTGTGTGGTGTGTGTGTGTGTGTGTGTGTGTGTGGTATAGGTATGTGTAGTCTGTGTGCACGTGTGTGGGGTGTGTGTGCACGTGTGTGTGCACATGCAGTGTAGGTATGTGTAGTGTGTGTTCATATGTGTGGTGTGTGCATGTGTGTGTGCATGTGTGCAGGTATGTGTAGTGTGTGCACGTGCAGTGTAGTTATGTGTAGTATGTGTTCACACGTGTGGTTTGTGTGCACGTGTGTTGTAGGTATGTGTAGTGTGTGCATGTATCGGGGCATGTGCATGTGTGTGTGGTGTGTGTGTACATGCAGTGTAGGTATGTGTAGTTTATGTTCACATGTGTGGTGTGTGTTCACGTGCATGTGCAAGTGTGTGTAGGTATGTGTGGTGTGTGTGCACATGTGTGTGGTGAGTGTGCTTATGGTGTAAGTATGTGTAGTGTGTGCACACGTGTGTGTGCATGGTGTGTATGCACATGTGTGTCTATGTCTGCGTGTAGGTATGTGTAGTGTGGTGCACACATGCGTGTGTGTGTGTGTGTCTACGTGTATGTAGTCAGGGAAGTGCATTCCAGGCAGAGAAGACATGCGCAAGCCATAAGGCAGAGAAACAGCCAACATAACCCCTCTGTCTCTGGTTCCATGCTGCAGGGAGCCATGATTGCACCATCGTACTCTAGCCTGGGTGACAGAGGCAAGACCCTGTCTCAAAACAAAACCAAGCCAAACAAAATATTAGAATCAGCTTATCAGATTCCACAGAACATTATACTAGAATTTTACTAGGAGCATGGTATATTTTGTGCTATTTTTATGTCCTCCAATAAGGTTCATTTTTCTTTGTCTGCCAGTTTTGTCTCATTTTCTCTAAGCTTTTTTACCTTGAGTTTTTTTTTAAACCACAGAAAAGTTGAAAGATTGGTACAGTGAGTCTTCACATAGTCTCCACCAAAATTTATAAATTATTAATATCTTACCATGTTTATGTTTTATGAACAATTAGAGAGTAAGTTGCAAAAGTGGTGACACCTCACCCCCACATGATTTACATTTCCAGTGAAAGGAAAGAAACCACTCTTCTGCATAAGCACAGTATTGTCATTATAAACAAGACATCGAATCGGATTAAAGTTCCTGTTGTTCAAAATATGTCCTCGATAGCTGTTTTCCTCCATCTTGTATCCAATAAATGATTATTCATTGAGTTTTGGTTGACATATCAATTAACCCACTTTAAACTGCAACATTCTCATGACTTTTTTTCTTTTATTATTCATAGCACTAATATTTCCAGGCATCCAGGATCCAGGCCTGTTCTGTTGCAGAATGTCCCATAATTTGATTGCTTCCTTGTCATTTGACTATGTTTTGTTGACAAGAATAATTCCTACTATACTATAGGTGAGGTTGGGCACAGGCTACTGCCTTGTACCAAAAGACACAAGCTGTCAGGTTGTCCCATGATTGGTGATACTAAGTTTGGTCACTTAGTTGCTACAATGGTGTTCACCACATCCCTCCCCTGTAAAGGCATTTTGCCCCCTTTTTAATTAAGAATGAATCCGTTGGGGGTGCGAGGCCAGGAGGGCTGACTAGAAGCAGAGGTGATGGGAGGCCTCCATCGAAAAGAACCAGAACAGCGTGCCAATCCTGCACCAGCAACCAAGGTATCCGGGTTCTGTCATCAGAACCGACTAGGTGGCTGGCATGACCCATGGAGAGGAAGAAAGAGCGGCGTGGTGCAGCAGCCCACCCGACAGCCACATGAGGCAGGGGAGCCCCCACCCCCCCAGCTAAGGGAGGCGGTGAGTAAGCATGCTACCTACCTGGAAAAACATGCTTTTTCCACGGAACTGTGCAACCCACGGACTGGAAGATCCCACTCCTGAGCGCACATCACCGGGACCTGGGGTCCTAACCATGGAGCCTCGCAGAGTCTCAACAGCCACGAAGCTAGAATCTGCTTAAGCCTGTTGAGCTCCCAGGAGGAGGGGTGACCAGCACCACAGCTGCAGCTGCCTGCTGTCTAAGCAGTCTGAGCTCCTTGGGAGAAAGGCGACAGCCAACACTAGGACTGTTGTTGCTGGGGAACTGGTGTTAACTAAGCCATCGTAACTGAAATTCACACATATCAGTACCATGTTAAGCAAATGCTGCCTGTATATGAACGCATTGAAAAGACAAATCTAATCTACAGCGACAAAAAGCAGATTAATGGATACCTGGGGCTGGGGTTTGGTAGATGGAGAATAGGCTACGGGGGTCAAGAAGTAAATTCAGGGGATGATGGAAATGTTTTATTATGTCTAGATTTTGATTGTGGAGATGTTTCTTTAGGTGGATACGTTTGCCAAAAGAGCACCATACTGTATAACTTAAAATGGGTACGTGTCATATGTAAACTGTACTGCAAAAAATCAATTAAAATGATATTTAAAAAGACCATCACTAAACCAGCTGCAACAAAACTAGATGTGAACATTCATCCATATATATTTTTTTTTTGACAGAGCCTCACTCTGCCACCCAGGCCGGAGTCAGTGGCGTGATCTCAGCTCACTGCAACCTCTGCCTCACAGGTTCAAGCAATTCTCCTGCCTCAGCCTCCCGAGTAGCTGGGATTACAGGCATGTGCCACCACACCCAGCTAATTTTTGTATTTTTAGTAGAGATGGGGTTCCACCATGTTGGCCAGGCTGGTCTTCAACTCCTGACCTCAGGTGATCCACTGGCCTCGACTTCCAAAGTGCTGGGATTACAGGTGTGAGCCACTGCACCCAGCCTCATCCATAATTGCATAACTAAAAACAGAGCCACTATTTCAAATTAATGATATAAACTAAAAGAATACAAAACAAAGCATTTTTAAATTTCTGTGATAAACTCAAGTTATCATGGTTTTTTTTTGTTATTGGACTTGGTCTACTGATGTTAAATGTTTAGTATAATTTGCCTGTGAAATCATCCAGTCAGATTTTTTTGTGGCTTTATTTTATTTTTTGAGACAGAGTCTCACTCTGTCGCCCAGGCTAGAGTGCAGTGGCATGATCTCAGCTCACTGCAACCTCCGCCTACCAGGTTCAAGCAATTCTCCTGCCTCAGCCCCCCAAGAAGCTGGGGGGCTTCTTGGCACCACCACCACACCTGGCTAATTTTTATATTTTTAGTAGAGATGAGGTTTCATCATGTTGGCCAGGCTGGTCTCAAACTCCTGACCTCAAGTGATCTGCCCGCTTCGGCCTCCCAAAGTGCTGGGATTACAGGTGTGAGCCACTGCACCTAGCCCGTGGCTATATTTTAAACAAGTAGTTCAAATTCTGTAATAGTCATAGTCTACATTCTATTTCAACTCAGTGCTTGGGTTGCTGCACCCATCAACCCACCACCTACATTAGCTATTTCTACTAATGTTATCCCTTCCCCTGACTCCCACCCACCAAGGCCCCAGTGTGTGATGTTCCCCTCCCTGTGTCCATGTGTTCTCATTGTTCACCTCCCACTTATGAGTGAGAACATGTGGTGTTTGATTTTCTGATTTTGTGATAGTTTGCTGAGAATGATGTTTTCCAGCTTCATCCATGTCCCTGCAAAGGACATGAACTCATCCTTTTTTATGGCTGCATAGTATCCCATGGTGTATATGTGCCACATTTTCTTTATCCAGTTTATCATTTATGGGCATTTGGGTTGGTTCCAAGTCTTTGCTATTATGAATAGTTTAGTACCGCAATAAACATACGTGTGCATGTGACTTTATCATAGAATGATTTATAATCCTTCGGGTATATGCCCAGTAATGGGATTGCTGGGTCAAGTGGTATTTCTAGTTCTAGATCCTTGAGGAATCGCCACACTGTCTTCCACAATGGTTGAATTAATTTACACTCCCACCAGTAGTGTAAAAGCATTCTTATTTTTCCACAACCTCTCCGGTATCTGTTGTTTCCGGACGTTTTAATGATCGCCATTCTAACTGGCATGAGATGGTATCTCATTGCGGTTTTGATTGCATTTCTCTAATGACCAGTGATGATGAGCATTTTTTCATATGCCTGTTGGCTGCATAAATGTCTTCTTTTGAGAAGTGTATGTTCATATCGTTTGCCCATTTTTTGATGGGGTTGTTTGCTTTTTTCTTGTAATTTGTTTAATTTCTTTGTAGATTCTGGGTATCAGCCCTTTGTCAGATGGATAGATTGTAAAAATTTTCTCCCATTCTGTAGGTTACCTGTTCACTCTGATGATAGTTTCTTTTGCTGTGCAGAAGCTCTTGGTTTAATTAGATCCCATTTGTCAATTTTGGCTTTTGTTGCCATTGCTTTTGGTGTTTTAGGCATGAAGTCTTTGCCCATGCCTATGTCCTGAATGGTATTGCCTAGGTTTTCTTCTAGTATTTTTATGGTCCTAGGTCTTACGTTTAAGTCTTTGTGAATCATCAGAATTTTCTCTATATTTTGTCTTTTCAAAGAAACAGCATTGGTTTTACCAGGGTTCTCTATTTTTTCAATTTTAATAGTTTTCATTCCTTATTTTATTGTTTCCTTTCTCATATACTTCTTGGATTTATTTGGTCATTCTTTAACCTTTTTTAAGCAGCTTCATTGAAATATAATTGGCATACACTAAGCTGGGCATTTTAAAAGTGTCCTATTTGGTAATTTTTCCATATATAAACACTTGTGAAACCATCACCACAGCCAAAATAATTAATATATCCATTATCCTTCAAAAGTTTCTGTGCCCCTTTATATTTCCTGCTTCCTTCTCTTTTCCCCTTCCTCAGGCAGCCATTGATCTGCATTCTGTCACTGTGGGTTAGTTTCCATTTTCTAAAATTTTGTACAAATGGAAATATATAGCATTCTTTTTACTGTCTGGCTTTTGCAGGTGCATAATTACATTGGTATTTACCCACATTGTTGCATGCATCAATAATTCTATTCCTTTCTTGCTGACTGGTATTCCATGGTATGGATGTACATAGTTTCTTTATGCATTCACCTGATGATGAACACATTGCTTGTTTCCAGTTTGGGGCTATCACAATTAAAGATTCCATGAACATTCATGTACAATTCTTTGTTTGGGCATGTACTTTCATTGCTCTTAGGTGAATACTGAGGGGTTCTATGGTAGGTAAATGTTCCATTTGTTAGAGATAAGTTTCAAAATGTTTTCCAAATCATTATACTATTTCATATTAAACCAGCAGCCTGAGTGCTCCAGTTGCTCCAAACCTTCACCAATACTTAGTTGGATTGTTTTATTTTTTTTTAATTCTCGGTATTCTAATGTAGGAGTACCTTACTGTGGCTCTAATTTGCATTTTTCTAATGACTAATAATGCTGAGCATCTTTTCAAATGTTTATTTGCCATCTGTATATCTAATCTGGTGAAGTGTCTGTTCAAATATTTGCTCATTTGAAAAATTGTGTTGATTTCTTTGTCAGGAAGCTTTGACAGTTCTTGATGTATTCTGGATACAGACTCCTTATAAAGTATGTGACTTGCAAAAAAATTTTTTTTCTCGGTCTGTGGTCCAACTTTTCCTTCTACTTTGAAAAGCATACATTCTTAATATTGGTTAAGTCAAATTTATCAATTGTCTTTCTTTTATGAAATGTGTATCTACGGAATTTTTCCCCTAACCAACAGTTACGAAGTTTTTTTTTCCCATGTGATCTTATAGAAGTTTTACATCTTTATGTTTTACATTTAAGCCTATGTTCCATTTTGAGGTAATTTTTGTACATGTGTAAGGTAAAGATCAAAGTTTATTTATTTATTTATTTATTTTTGAGACAGAGTCTCTGTCACGCAGGCTGGAGATGCAGTGGTGCAATCTTGGCTTACTGCAACCTCCGCCTCCCAGGTTCAAACAATTCTCCTGCCTCAGCCTCCCAACTAGCTGGGATTACAGTTGCCCACCACCACGCCTGGCTAATTTTTGTGTTTTTAGTAGAGATAGGGTTTCACCAGGTTGGCCAAGCTGGTCTCGAACTCCTCACCTCAGGTGATCCGCCTGCTTCAGCATCCCAAATTGCTGGGATTACAGGTGTGAGTCACCACGCCGAGCCCAAACTTTATTTCTAATAATGGTATTTTGTACCTTCTCTTTTTGCCTAGATCAGTCTTGCCAGTGAGTAATGCATTTTATAAAATTTTTCAAAGAACCAATTTTTGGCTTTGTTTATCCTCTCTATTAAATTTTTCTTCTTTCTTTCTTTCTTTCTTTCTTTCTTTCTTTCTTTCTTTCTTTCCTTCTTTCTTTCTTTCTTTCTCTTTCTTTCTTCTTCATTTCTTTTTTGGCTCACTCTGTTGCCCAGGCTGGAGTGCAGTGACATGATCTCAGACCTATTTCTTTAATTTCTGCCCTTACTTTTATTATTTACTTCCTTATATTTTCTATGAGTTTAATTTGTGGGTCTTCAAAAACAATTTATTTAAAAACTTAGATGGTTAATATGTAGGGTCACATTTTTTCTAACGCAGTAAGTTAAAGCTATGAATTTTCTTGTAGTCATAAACTTAGATGCATCCCATCCATTTTAATATGTAGATTTTAAATTGTCTATTTAGCTTGAGATATTTTCTGATTTCCACTGTGATATTTTTCATTGACATGTTGCCGATTGAAAAGTCTACTGCTTGACCTGCCAAACCTTGGTGTTTTCTCTAGCCACAGAAGAGTTTCTATGAATTTCATAAACTGAAGATTATTGGGATTTACATTATTACCCACCATATACTTAAATTTCAAGTGTTTATCTCCTTTTTTTTTTTTAAAGACATGGGGTTTTGTTCTGTCCCCCAAGGCTGGAGTGCAGTGGTGTGATTATGACTCACTGCAGCCTTGAACTCCTTGGCTCAAGTGATCCTCCTGATTCAGCCTCCTGAGTAGCTGGAACTACCGGCATGCCCACCACACCTGGCTACTGTATATTTTCAATTTTTTGTCAAGAAAAGGTCTTACTATATTGCACAGGCTGGTCTGGAACTCCTGGGCTCAAGTTAGTTTCCTGCCTCAGCCTCCCAAAGTGTGGGGATGACAGGCATGAGCCACCACACCTGGCTGATACTAATTTTTTTTTTTTTATTGAGACGGAGTCTCACTCTGTCACCCAGGCTGGAGTGCAGTGGCACTGTCTCCGCTCACTGCAAGCTCCGCCTCCCGGGTTCATGCCATTCTCCTGCCTCAGCCTCCCCGGTAGCTGGGACTACAGGCACCCGCCACCACCCCTGGCTAATTTTTTGTATTTTTAGTAGAGACGGGGTTTCACCATGTTAGCCAGGATGGTCTTGATCTCCTGACCTCGTGATCCACCCGCCTCAGCCTCCCAAAGTGCTGGGATTACAGGTGTGAGCCACTACACCTGGCTGATCCTGATATTTTCAAAGAGAAATGGTGAGATGATTCTGGAGAAGATAATGCAGGATGAGTCCCTCTCCAGCTTTTGAGACTGTGGATAAAGTCTGGTAATGAAGATGGAGGCATGGGGCGTTCGGTCAGTGCAGAGGGCCCAGAGAGAGCTGGGGACTGCACACATTAAAGGAGAACCCTGTGCATTAGTGGGAAGAGACTGGACGGTTTCCTTGGGTATTCCCAAGGAAAATGAAAAGGAAATTAGCTCTCTGCCTTATCCTACAGACAAAGTAAATCCCAGGTAAATTTCTTTTTGTAAAAAGTACATACACACAGCAAATATGGGTAAAAATCAAACATATAAAAAGGAAAATTTTGTAAGTTTTGGTAAAAAATATTGGAACATATCCTTAATGGTTTTGGAGAGCTTCTTTTTTTTTTTTTTTTTGAGACGGAGTCTTGCTCTGTCGCCCAGGCTGGAGTGCAGTGGCGCGATCTCGGCTCACTGCAAGCTCCGCCTTCCGGGTTCACGCCATTCTCCTGCCTCAGCCTCTCCGAGTAGCTGGGACTACAGGCGCCCGCCACCACGCCCGGCTAACTTTTTGTATTTTTAGTAGAGACGGGGTTTCACCGTGGTCTCGATCTCCTGACCTCGTGATCTGCCCGCCTCGGCCTCCCAGAGTGCTGGGATTACAAGCGTGAGCCACAGCGCCCGGCCAGAAAGACTTCTTAAATGAAAACTACAAGCCATGAAGAAAACCATGAATACATTTCAGTACATTTGGTGGCGGAGGAAGCGGGTGCTGCACAATACAAAACATAAAAGTGAAGCCCAAGACTAGGAGAAAATGCTTGCAATAGATTGTACCAGAATTTTAGAGGAACACTTACAACTCAGTTAGCAAAATATGAACAATCCAGTAGCAAAGTGGGTCAGCCGCCTGAGAAGATCATTTCTAGGGAAATATTTCTAGTCATAAATATAGCTGTGAAAAATGTTTGACTAGAAATCAGGGAGTTAGGAATAAAGACAATGAGATACGATTCCCATCCACCAGACTGTCAGCACTTTAAATATCTCAGAATACCAAATGTTGGTGAGGAATGGAGTAAAGAAACTTTCATAGATTGTTTGGTGTAGTGGAAACTATGACAACCACGTGGAAGAAGAATTTGGCAAATAAGTAGCAGCGTTGAGGATGCATAGGCTATGGTCCAGAGGACCCGCTTCTACGGAGGAATCCAGAGAAGCCATTCACAGGCCTCTACAAGTACACATTTGGAAATAATAATCAAAAAAATGAAAGAAAACCCGTTAAAGCACATTTTATAAAAGGTATAATATGATATATATCAACATAGACATAGCTAAAAGTGTGAAAAAATATTTTGAATAAAACATACAGTTTGCATCAGGATACATGCTCTATATTGGCATGTATCTCAAGTTTAAAAATATGCAAGTCATGTGCCACCTTATTTAAGAATCTGTACACATGCGGGAAAGGAGAAAAACAACGAATGTTCTCCCCAGGCTTGTGATAGCTGTCTCTGGAGAACAAGTGGGGAGAATGGAAACGGGGGGAGGGATGTTTGTTGGGGGTTTTCTATTGTATCTGTATTATATTATATTTTGTGATCCATCAGGACCAGGAAGACAAAATATCATATTTAACAATGTCGTATGCTTAAAGTACTAAAATTTCATAATTAAAAAGGTGTTGATAGCGAGTGAGTTAAAGTAAGTACAATGATTTCCAGAGTATGGCAATAACGTGTGGCCCAACAAGACAGATGACTCTTCTAAGTTGATGTCTCCTCCCCAGGTCATCAGAATAATTGGTACATGTCTCCAACACTGTAGAAATTGTGCACATGGCCGGCACTTTCTTGTTCACTTAGAGAAAGCGTTGAACCTGTTGCTGCTGTTGCTGTTGAGTTATGATGGGAGGAGACGTGAGAATGCCTTGCAGCTGAGAAGGCACTTCAAAGGCGAGCTCTGAGTCCCAGAGTCTGTAACCACACCTCCGTCATCCACTAACCCTGGTTTTGGCTGATCCAAGCTCCAGCTGAGGAGAGCTGGTGAGAAAGTTTTACATTCACCATCACACACCAATGTAATCACAAGGTCATCTCCCAGAAACAATGAGAATAAACAGAGGCAAGAGAAAACTGACTGCAATACATGTGCTTTCTTGGAGCGGCCTGCTGGGAGTGGTGATTTTTGGCTCTGTGTGTGGCTCTCAGCTTGGGCAAGGTCAGGTTTAGCGCCTGGAGCACACACTCAGTGGGCTTCCGTGCCCAGCTCTGGCCTTCAGATCCGACCTCTTAAGGCTGAAATCTGCTTCTCCCGCTATCAGATGGGTGAGGGAATTCAGCTCTGCAAGCTTCAATTTCCTTACCTATAAAAAGGCAATGACAGTAGACTCTCTAGGGCTTATTGTTAAATTGTAAATGGAAGGATACATGTGAAGTACTTTACCCAGGTCCCTGGTATGTAGTAAGTACAAAATAATTGCACTGGCTGTGCTACTGCTGTTGTCGAGTGTAAGGGCTGCTTCAGTGCCTGATCCTCTGGGGGACAGCTACACTGCAGGCCCACAACACAGCGTCCAGCCAGACCAGAGGAGCGCCTGACCACAGCCTCTGTAGTAAGAGCTTCAGCCTGTGCACAGGACTGCAGGGAAAGAGCAGGGGCAGGATCCAGGATAGCTGAGTTGACTCTTCCAGTGCATTTATGGGAAGAAAGAGACCTACTGAGCACACAACAGCTTCCTGGAGCGCCTTGCCCCGTCCCTTTCTGAGGAGGATACCTGCCTCAGGCTTCAGCTTCCTGGGAATTCACTCACTTGTTCAACAATTGAGTTCATCTTTTATGTGCTGAGCACATTCCATGTGTTGAGATTCAGTGATGACCAAAAAGAGAGATGTCTCCTGCCCTTGCAGGACTGAGTGTCTAGCAAGATGTGTTTGCTGGGGCTGCTATGACAAAGTACCAGAGACTTGGTGATTTAACCAAGAGACATTTATCGTCTCATAGTTCCAGAGGCCAGAAGTCAAAAGTCAAGGTGTTGGCAGGATTGGCTCCCCCTGTGGGGTGTAAGGGAGGGTCTCTTCTGGGCCTCTCTCCTTGGCTTGTAGATGGCTGTCTTCGAGGTCACTGGCACGGATGTCTGTGTCCAAGTTTCCCCTTTGTATAAGGACATCAGTCCTATTGGATTAGGGCCCACTCTAATGACTTCATCTAAACTTGATTGCCTTTCTAAAGATCTGATTTCCAAATAAATAAATAAATATGCACACACACATGCACACACATATATTTCAGAAATACGTTGTTTATGGTATAACATATTGTAATATATTATAATGCACTTGAAATAATATATGTATATCTATCGGTTTAGGTATCTGTAACCAAACACAGAGAATGCTATGCAGCTAGGGGGGTCTCCACATGCGAATGTCAGAGGGAACGTTCACAGGTCTGGCTGTCAGGAAAAGTCCCTTTGGGTAGGGTCACCTCTAGAGCGAGCTGAGAGAGGAGGAAGCATTCCAGGCAGAAGGGCAGCAGGTGCACGGATAAACATCCTGACCCACTGGGTGATGCGAAACTCACGGTGGCCCTTGACTTAATTCCTCAGCATTTAAAGTGAGATTCTCATAATGTCTGGTTTCTTCCCACGATCCCTGGATTGCGTGACCCTGGGAGGCTGGATCAGCGTGGAAGGGTGATATCCTCAGTGCACTGACCAGTTCCTGGGCTCTGCATGGCTCCAGGGCACCACATATGGTTGGAAGAGTCCTTATTACCTGCGTGGTGGAGTGGTACCACTCGGCACCACCCGACTGAGGAGTAGTGTTGGTTCAGTTGCAAGTTTACTATGCTTTCTGCACAAGGCTACATTCTCATAGCCACAGCAAGAAAAGCAGCAAGGCTGGTCTTTCAGGGGAGAATGTCTGCTTTGCACTCTTTGCCAGGAGCCCGGCAAGTTGCTGTTGGGAGCCTTGTGTTGTGCCTGTTTTGGCATAGAATGAAGCCCCCTCAACACAAGAACTCTAGAAGCAGCTGCTGCACTGTGCTCTCCAGTGTCTCTAGGACAGCACTGGGCAGCCTGATCTGCTCATGGTTCAGATAAGGCTCTGCAAAGAGTGACTTGTAAGAAGCTCCCGAGAGCTAACTCAAGTTCTTAGCAAGGACCCACTGTCATCTGCCTATGATTCCATCCTCCATAAGCCTAGAATGATGCTTTCTATACAAGAAGACCCTTTGGTTGCTTTGAATACAAAAGCAGGAAGCATGGAAACCAGCTTATGACCAGAGAATCAAAGCAATGGATCCAGAGATAGGACTCTACTCTCAGCATCAAGTTCATGCCAAATACAAAAAGAAACCCAGGACTTTGGTGCTGGTACTTTTTTTTTTTTTTTTGAGATGCAGTCTCACTCTATTGCCCAGGGTGGTAGGCATTGGCACCATCTTGGGTCACTGCAACTGCCACTTCCTGGGTTCAAGCAGTCCTCCCACCTCAGCATCCTGAGTAGCTGGGATTACAGGTGCATAACACCACATCTGGCTAATTTTTGCATTTTTAGTAGAGATGAGGTTTCGCCATATTAGCCAGGCTGGTCTCGAACTCCTGAACCTCAAGTGATCCCCCCACCTAGGCCTCCCAAAGTGCTGAGATTACAGGCTTGAGCCACCAAACCCGGCCAGTGCTTGTACTTTGAGCAGAGAATTGTTGTTTTGCTTGGCAAGTGGTGTGGTGGGGGCAGTGGTGATGGAAAAAGAGTGGATGGAAAAAGGAAGTTCCCATCAACCTTAACTAGGTACAGTCATTGCAAACCTTGATGAATGAGTTCATAGACTTGACACTTGGAAACTGCTCACTTGAGTTTTCAAGCATCAGCCAATGGTGTCAATGAGACCTGTAGATCATTTTTGTGGTGGAGGCTTCCAGGACTCTTGCTGTCAGAGGGTCTGAATTGCACTCCGATTCTGTTGCTTATGACTTGTGCTTATCAGTTGCACACCAGAGGATGAGTTACTCCAGCTCTACGAGCCTCGACATTGCCATTTGTAAAGATGGAATGCGAAGACCCACTGTTTTTGGTTGCTGTGAAGATAGGAAGCTAAAGCACCCGGTATTTGCCCTGGTATCCAGTAGATGTGAATTAAATCACCAATGGGACTGCATCAATGCAATATTTTTCTCCTTTACTTATCTAAACACTATTTTTTTCCTAATTCAAAGCCACTCTTGGACTGACAACTGACTGTGTGCCAGGATATTATCAGGTGAGATCTTAGGAAGCTCAAATTCCTGACTGGGCATTTGGAGAGTCCTGGTGGATGTGGTTTTCCTCCCAGGCCAAGGAGGCTTCCATGCCTCAAGGACTCACACAGCTTCTGTGGACGGTGTTAGGCTTTTCCATAGTGCCATTCAGGGTCGCGTTTGTTAAGTGTCCTTTTTTCTAATAGAAGAATCGTATGCAGTGGCTACTTGGAGGCACATCTGTCACCTTGTCTTACATCCCAAGTGGAGGAAATGGGAAATCCTTTTAAAAAGCTAGTGCTAAAATTCTCTGACAGCCCCTCTCCCCTCTCAGTTTAGCTTTAGCTCCCACGAGTATCTTCCTTTCCTTTCCTGATACCCCTGAAGGCTTTGAAATCAACAACTAAACCACAGACTGCAGTGGAAAAAAATATCTTTCTAATTTTCATATTTATTTGTAAAGATTTAAACATGTTTTCCTGCAGCCCTGCAGCAAGCTCAACTCTGTTCTCTAAAATACTATTGGAAAATGACATTTTAATTTAAAAAAAAACTGGATTATGGATAATAAAACATACAGAGAAAGGAGTCATTAAAATGCATACTGTAAAATTGAAACTTAAGTGTCAAGTTTTTATAGCAGTCTGTCAAACGCTTGACAATTAAAATAGCTATTTTTAAAATTTTAATGAGCCACAATAAGGGTGAAATGTGCATGGAGATTGCACATTTTCAAGACTGCACATTTTTAGCATAACAAGTCCATTCTATATCATTACGGTAATGTCCCATTTGTAAAATTCACCATCTATATTTAATTAAATTAGTGTGTGTCATTTATTATGGGTATTATATTTATTAATCTTTAATATTTAATTTAAGATGACTTATCTGAGAAACAGACAACTTAGCACAACCAAGTTGACGCCCTGGTGGTAATGCCTCTGCCTTGCTAGCTGCAGTAAATATATTTCATCTCTTATTTTTCATGGCTAAATCTTGAATAAGCTTAAGTATATCTTTCCTCTTGCATTACAGGATATAGACAAATGTGCTTCCTGATCTTTCAGCTTCTTGTTCTTTGAGTCTTGCTCTGTGGGCCGTGTTTGACATAACCATAATCCCTCACCCTCATCACATTCACTAATATGCTAAATTCTTCCGTGACCAACATCTCAGCTGATGTTAGCAAACACAACTTTTCTATCCTTTTTAGTTTCTGATGATCAGAAAGTGACTTATGGATGGTATCACCCAATTCTGTAACAGCCTGTGGGACTGAATCCCTTCTGTCGTCTCCTGGAGCCCTTGCTTCTGGTCAGCGCGGCTTGGAGGAGATAACCCGTTCAGCCGGTCCTTCCGAGCACCCTGGGGGAGACGCACCATGACCCTTCAAAACCAGTAGCACATCCCCTCTTCAAATAGTTTAGAATGCGGGTGTCCAATCTGTTGGCCTCCCTTGGCCACGTTGGAAGAAGAATTGTCTTGGGCCATACATACAATACACTAGCACTAATGATAGCTGAGGAGCTAAACAAAATTGCAAAAAAATCTCATAATGTTTTAAGAAACTTTACCATTTTGGGTTGGGTGGCATTCAAAGTTGTCCTGTGCCACATGTGGCCCATGGGCTGTGGGTTGGACAAGCTCAGTTTAGAACCTGTCTTGTTCCTTAGCAAAACATAAAGCATCCTGACGTGGTTTCATTTAAGTGATAATGATGAGAAAAATCCAGTGGTGGCCAGTAGGGTAGTGTGAGGGAGAGAGTCTGATTAGGTCTGTTTGCCTCTCTTTAGTCTTTCATCTGGTAGAACTGAGGGGGATGTGTTTGTATGTGTGTGCGTATACCTGTGTGCATGGGCATATGTGATCTGAAAGACATGCAGATGGGGGGCGACATGGGTGATGTGGAATGTGCTCAAACCCCCTCGGGGTGTGCTGCAGAGTGCCTGGGGGCAGCCCTGGAGAGGCACTCCGCTCCTCTGCTGTGGCCTCAGCAGTACTTGTGGCCAATGACAACTCTCAAGACAGTACCTCATACCTTCACATCAGCATCAAATGGGTCCAGAGTCCAGAGCTTCTGCAGCATAGAAGTGACACTTCACGATACTGCAGAGTCATCTAGATTGGTGAGGGAACAACACAAGCTGAGTCTAAAAAACCAAAGGTCTCATTTTCATGCAGACAACAGAGAAATCTGAAAACAAAACGGGGAGGGCGAACCAGGAGCACAACGAGATTCGAATCAATTTCCCATAAGCTGTTTTTGATGGTAGATCAAATTTGAGTCTCAGACCTTCCTGATTTCATTTGGAGAGCTAAATACACATTATAATTATTTAAAGTAAAGGTACCTTATTTTGTAAATATGATCATTAAAGTGATTTGCATTTGCTGTATTTAACTCAGTACGTTAATGGATTGTTGCATATTCATTTGCTTCAAGGGAAAATAGCGCATTTGCAAATTGCCATTGTTTTATGAATATATGAATAGCTCAGAATTCAAAGAAGCCGAGATTCCATGTTTATCTTCAATTTTATTTCCTCATCGACAACAAGAATTCATGTTAATGAGTAAGGTAGAATATGGCTATGCTGTTCAAAGCTCTTTTTGGTGTAAACTGGAAAGCTGCTGCTATCCATAGCAGAACTGCGACACTCAACTTTCACAGAATCAAATCACTGATCATAACAAATAGCCACAGGGCTAGTATTTCTCTTTATTTCTGGATTTAATTACGGGTTGATCCAGCCTCTCCAGGGGCAATCTGCCCCATGACAGCAGCAGCAGCAGATCCAAGTGGGACCTCAAAGGTCTGGTGGCTCCTCTTCTGCACAAACCTGAAGCCTGGAGCAGCCTCGCATATCTGGAATGCAACTTTGACCGTGTGAATAACCAAGCCGGGCCTCCATGGAGGAGGCTGGCATGGGTCCTCCTGTGCCTTTTCCACTGGAGGCACGCTCTGGCCCCGGGTCATACAACATTCAGGACACAAAGTGACAAACTTGGAGCAATTGGGGCCAATCCACAAACTCAGAGCAATGCTGTGGCTACAGCATCAAGGAGACGAAGCCCTTTCAGGAGGGACACACCAGACAAACTAATAAAAAAAAAAGTTAGAGGAATTTGGAAAACAAAACAAATGGGGCCATTGTGTGTGGGGACAAATGACCGTCCACACATCAGCAGCCCCTGAGGGGTACCCTGCAAGACGGGGCTCAGCACCATAATTGATGCTCTTAATTATGGCCTTGTCATTAAGGGGAAGTTAAATGATGTTCAGACTCTGCTTAATTATGTTGTTCTTTGTAGGGGCGCATATGCTACATTTTATAAACTTTTCCATACAAATGGTTATATATGTTTTAAGTTTCCATGGTTATCCAGAACCCTCAGTTATCCAGAATTTCTCGGCCCTGCCTCATTCCTCAAAGAAGACAGGAAAATGAGACAACTTTGGAGCTCGGTACAAATTCATTGGTTCATTAAGATGCATCATATATATGTTTGAATAATTCACCAAAGGGCAACAGGCCAGTTTGAGAGAAGCCCTTGCTCTGGATGGGGAAGGGCAGCAGACCAAACTCCCCAAATCTCTGCAGGTTGCAGAACAGCCCGGCCTCCTGGGCTCCTGCGGGCCTCCCTGGAATGCACATCCTCCTGGGGAAGCAAGTTTCCCAAAAGCAGAACGTGGACGCAGGAAGAGATGGCTTCAGGGACAGCGAGCAGGGGAGCCCCGTCCTCTTCTCACTGGAGGGTGTGGAATCTGTGGGGCCCCTGGAGCCCTGGCTTTCTCGTCTGCAAATGCGGGCAGTGCTTCTGTGCTCTCAGTGTGCCAGGTCCGTGTGAGGATTCAAAACCATGCACTGCCGTGGCTGCCAGGCCTTTGCTGGGCTCACCGCAAGGCAAGGGACTTTCTTCACTCTTCCTGATGTGGCTGGAGTCCTAGGCTGCAGGGTTATGGTGGGGCACTTGGCAGGTGGACTGACCTGGGTCATCTCCCTCCATGGAGGTGGGCAATGGGGTGACTGAGGGCACCAGTGTGGGCTTTGGAGTCAGATGAATGTGGCTGACTCCACTTCTTAGCTGTGATCTTGGGCAAATGTCACAGACTGTTAAATGCCACCCTAGACCCATTGCCTCTTCTTCCTTAGTAATGGAACCCAGATTTTATTTGAGGTGGCAATGTGCCCAAGTAAAAGGCGATTTTTCCAGATTCTTTTGCAGCTAGGTGAAGGCTTGTTCAACTAATGAAATCCATGCAGCAGTGTGGTGGGAGATTCCTGGGAAGGCTGTTAAACAGTTGACCTGGGAGAAGTGCTTGCGTTTTCCCTTTCTCCTTTCTTCTTCCTGTTGGTTGGAATGCAGACATAAAGGCTGGTACTCAGGCAGCCATACTGGGCCATGAGACGAGTTTGAAGATGGAATCCAGGTGCTAAGGATGACAGCGGATGATAAAAAAGGACTTGCTCCTGATGGCTTTGTGACATGGTTGAAGCAGAGGACTGACCCCTCTGAACCTGAGTGAGAGACTAAAAGTGGGTGTGTTATATTCACCAATACTACAGATTCCCTTTTCACTGTGGCTGAACTCAGTCTGAAATAATACAAGTCACTGGGTTTGTGGCCTCTCCTTCCTTCTCTTTGTTTCTGAAAGTAGGCAGGGAGGGGAGGCACAGGCAGAGGGTGGGCTGTGGTGGTCTCAGCAGGTGTGCCCAGCAGTAGTGGAGATGAGAGCAGGGAGTTGGGCGAGAGAGTGTGGTGACACAAATACAGAGATTGATGACAGCACAGGCAGCAGTGGGAGATGGTGGGAAGGACCTGCCAGGGATGGGAGATGCTGGGACAATCACTGACAGGGGCAGGGAATGCTGGGAAGGAGGGACAGAGATACCAGCAGCTTCTGAACTTTCTCTCGGGTTAGGGACTCCCTGAGCACATATGTCCAGGACTTGGGGGACTCAACACTTGTCTTCAGGACTTGGGAGCAGCCATCATGTATCTCCAGACCCCTAGGAGAATACAGGCAACAGAACAGCAGCCTGGCATTTGCATCCATGTGAAATATGGGATAATTTTTCCCCTTCCCATTTATACAAAGCAGTCACACATACATGAGCTCAGTTAAACCTCACGACCCACTCTGTTAAAGTGGAACTGAGAGGGGTCAAGTGTTTAGTTCAAGGTGACAGAGCTCATAAGTAAAGTGCAAGCCCCCTGCTCTCAGCCCAGTGCCCTATCCTCTATCCCCAGCTGCCTCATTAATTCACCAGGGCTCAGCTCTGCAGGAACTTTCCCTGGAGACAGCCAGCAAGCGCTCAGGGGAAATGATTTCTTGATGAATAAAAAAGGGATGGGCACAACTCAACTGACTTCAGACACAAGAAAAGCACAGGTTTTCAGACTCGCATGATCCTCCATCCAGCGACACACACAGTCCCTCTCTGCTTGGGGAGGATGAGTGTGGGCAGTGGCCTAGTCCTCTTCCTCTCGATATCCTGGGGCCATGTTCAAATATATCAGCAGGCATCCTGGGCAACGTGCAGGGGTAGGGAGGGCTGGGACTTGGGCACTGACTCACACTAGCCCAGGGAACCTGGTGGCAGATGCGGTCTGCTCCTCTGCCCAGAGGAATCACTTGCTAAGAGCCCCTGATTTGGAACAGGGGGTTTCCTTGTTAGTGACCCAGAGTTCAGTAAGATGATGTAGCTGTGAGCAGGTGGTGCTCAAGAGTACAGATTTGAAATCCAGCATGTGATCGGGACCCCTCTAGGAGAGGACAGTGGTGAAAGAAGCCTTAGGTAACAGACGTGAGACTATTTACTCATTAACCCATCTACGGAGCTTTGAGATACACGGAGACACAGGAGAGAGAGGCAGACACAACCTGATGGGGACCATCCAGCGGGGGGTCTCAGGCTGGGAAGTGACAGCCCAGCCGGGCATGTGCCTCCAGAAGGGAAGAGTGAGGGCTCTGAGCCTCATAAGAGGGACACCCAGCCCTGCCTTGGGAAGACTTTCTGGAAAAAGTAACATTTAAACTGAGGCCGCAAGCCTGGGAGGAGCTGGCCCGGTGAGTGGAGCTGGGGCTTGAGTCCCTGTGCACATCCCCAGCCAGCCCTCCCTGCCAAGCCTCAGGCCTCTCTATCCAGGTGCCATGGACACAGCCTCTCCCTCCTGTCCTCTCCATCACAGGTGGCACCACCATCCTCCAAGCCTGGGCAGCTTCCATTCTGGGCACTCACCTGCTCGCCGGGCATCCTTTTCTGGGCTTCAGCCCGCACATCTCCAAATAGGGAGAGAAATGACTGGCACCATAGGACTGTGGTGGAGGTGGATGAGATTCCTAGGAGGGGCACAGGGCTGGAGAGGCTGTGGCTGTCACCATCATTGTCGTGGTTGTCACAGGCAGCATCCTCATTTGTGAGCCTGGTGCCGTGCGTGTTCCTGCACAGAGGGAGCTCTCGGTGCAGGTCTGACGAGTGCCTGCTCAGAGGAACCTCCCACCTCACGACCACGAGGACAAGCCAGCACCTCCAGCAGCTGAGGGCTCCAGCCTGGGCCTCCTGATGTCTCTGTGATGCTGTTGCTTCAGGAGGATGTTTGTGGCATGTGCCATGAGCCCCCAGAGTCTGCTCATCTGCGGGTGGCTGAGGCTGGATCTTCTGGGCATCCATTCACTGCTTTGGGCCATGGAGATGTGTGTGGGGTGCTGGGGAGGTCATGATCCCAGCTTTGACGGGTGTGCAGGATCTCGGAGGGAGGCTCAGGCTCACCTGGGCCTACCTTCTGCAAGTACAGAGGAGGTAGATAACCCAGACGGCAGCCCAGGCACTGTCCAGAGGGCACAGCTGTCCTGTTCTCCCTGGCTCTGGGCACTGGTGGGAATGCTCCTTGAAGGAGTGTCTCAGACCTCCAGTCTCCTGAGGGAGGGACCAAACCAGGGTGTGGGGTCTCTAGGTGGACCAACACCCTTCCCCAGAGTGTGCCTCAGTCTTGAACAGCCATGCATTCAAGGGACTCGGCGGAAGGGAGTCCTGGAGTAGATGGCGATCAGTGCTGACTGCCTTCCTGGCTTCACCCTTTCCAGAGTCAGTGAGGGCTCCACCCCAACAGAATCCTCAGTTTCTTCCTGCTATTCTTCCACCTTTAGTTTTCTGCAAAGCCCATGCACAGTGAACCTCCTTCCAAACAAAGATGAGTGCTTTGGGCACCCTGTCCCTGGGCTCTGCAGTTGGTCATAGGGCCACTGGGCCTCCGCTTGATTTCTGCAGAGACCCTGCTTCCACCTCACCCCCTGAGTAAGGGGCAGAGCTCCTAGAGGCACCTCCCCACCTCTGCTCTGCCTGGCCTGCTCTCGGAAAGGCAGGGAGGGGCTTGGAAGGGAGGATTAGGGCCTGCGTGGCGGAAGCATGACTTTGACCTTGTTCCTCTCGGGCCTGGGGGTGTGGGGAAGACAGCCCTCAGAGATTTCACCAGAGCCCCTTCCTTGTCAGTGGCTGGTAAATAAAACAAGATATGGGAGCTCCGTGCTGTGGGCCAGCAGAAGGCCCCTGTGAAATGGCCTCAGTGAACAACAGCCTTCCAGGTGGACCTGGAGTACCTTTTGGCTCAGGGGGTACTGATATTGGCACTTGAATGGCTTAAGACACGAAAACCAGACCTTTTTGCAAGACAGATTTGATGGAGCAGAAGAGGGTGGAGAGTGAGAATTTCTCAGCTCTAGAGTCAGGCTGGCGGGACAGGACCCCAGCTACTCAACTTCTCAGGCCCCCCATTAAGCATAACAAACACGCTGATAACTAGATGGCAACCGACACATTGCTTGTTGAGAAGATTGCACACAGAGGGCTGTGAATGCTGAGGACAGGGTTTAGCACAGGGTATCGATGGATCCACGCCCGTTATCCTCACTGTCAGCATCGCCATTGTGTGACGCTCTCAGGTGGGGCGGCTCCTAAAGGAAGTGAATCTTTTGATTCTGAAGATGGATCTCCAGCCTCACTTCGGTGGTGGAGTTTGGATTCAGTTCTTGCCTTTGGTCCCTGCCGCTTCCGGAACTCCTGGTCTGGGCTCCCGGCCCTGAGTCTGCTGGGCACAGGCTATTGGACCACTGATGGGCTGGTTTCCTTCCCACAGTCTCTTGCTCTCTGCTGCTCCCTCTGGGAACACTTGTCCTCGCCTGCCTCCAAGTCCAGTTGCCTTTCACTTCTCCTATGTCCCTTCCTCTGGGGAGCCCCTCACTCCCCACTCTGCCTCCCTTATCCAGCTGCATGGCATCTCAGGCCACGCTGTATCTGGGGGCACCGGGGCCAGATGTCACCATTGAGGCTGGGTGTCCAGGAGACTCCTCTTGGGTATCGCAGCTGCCGCAGGCCAGGCCACAGCTTGCACATGCCTTGGCTTCGTCGAGAGAGCTCTGCCCAGCGTCCACTGCCTAGTGTCCACACCCCAGCAAGCAAAGCAGATGGGGCAGCGGAAAATGAATAATTAGCCTCCGCACCACTGGCTTCAAGCTAACACTCTGAACCAGGTATGACATCAACTCATCTCCAGGGGACAGCAAATGGCAGGAAGGAGATGGGGCTCTGCAGAGGCCGCCTGTCAGATGCAAACGTGAGCACAAGCTGAGCTCCTGCAGGACGGTGTGGGCCCTAGAGGTAGTTTTCTTAGCCACAGGCTGGAAGCACTCCTTTTGGAGGCTCCCACCCTCAAAACCAGTCCCTAGAGGGTTTAGGGGTCTACCCTGGGCCTAAACACTTGTTGTTTTTCTTTGCTACAAAGTCTGTGATTTCAGAGCTTATTTGTGTCTCTGAAACACAAAGACATTCCTGGCAATGACGAGGGCATGGGACTGCGGGCTCAGAAATGGAAATGTCCCCTCTGATCCTGCAGCCACCAGCCCAGGTGATCCCTGAGGATGGAGTTCCAGTGCGAGGCCCCAAGACACAAAGTCTCACAGAGCACAGAAAGGCACGTGTCTTGATTACGTAGCAAAAACAGAAATGCTGCTGGCATGGTTCTGAGTGGACTGATGGCCGTGAGAAGTGCGGCAGCCCCTCTGGCCACAGCGCTGTCTTCACCCCTCCGTGGTACATGGTCCGACGCCCGGAGCTGCCCCTGCCAGGTGCTGTCACTGAGGGGTGGGACAGGGGTGGACCAGGTGGCCAGCCTCCCCTGCCAGTGGAGCCTGACCTTGGCCTCTCTGTCTTATTTTTCCGCTGTTCTTACCTTCCCTCAGTTGCAACAATCTTTCAAGTCTTTTATGCCACAATGGTTGTATGCATGGGCCTGTGAGTGTGTGTAATCAACAAAAAAACTCAAATGAACCAAATAAAACAAAACTAATAGTACACTGCTCAAAACATGGTTCAGATTTCACATCAGCGGCTGCTCTGCCAGCTTCTTTCTTAACTGGAATCCTGCTCACGCGAGTCTGTGTCAGATTTTCCTGGCAATTTGGTGAAGCTATTAACGCATTAATTGAGATGCACACCCTGTGGAGCTGACGCATTTGGGAGGCTTATGAAGAACAGGAAGGAGTGTGCGCTGCTCTGTGGCTCTTCCCCCAAAGTGAGCTGAGCACTTCTTCCTTATGGAGAGGATGAAGGAAAGTTGATTAAATTATCCAAAGCCCTCATCAAAGAACCAGAAACTTTCCGTCAGAGGCAAGAATGCTGGGCATGCAGGTGCTTAAATGCCACACGGAACAGGAGGACGGCGGCTGATTCAAAGTGGTACAGACTTTGGCAGCTTTTAATGATGGGGATGGACTGGAACCCCATTGCTCAGCTGGACAAAGTGACCAATTAACTATGTAGGGCCTGGTGATGAGGCCACCACACTTGGCTGCCATGGCTGTTATCTTAGGACTCAGCTCCCAGTTAACGTGTCCAAATATTGTGAGATAGATACACGGTTGAGATTAGTTGTGGGATAAAACAATATTTGATGCTTTTGGAGACTGGGAAAATATTAACAGCAGGAGCTCTGTGATTTTAAAATTTCATTATAGAGGTTTCAGCTTTCTTTTCTCTTCCCCTAATCTTCTCTCCTTCTGCTGTGAAAAGCCGCACAAAATAATAATTAGGCCGATTGTATGAGCGTGGCTACTGGGGAGTTGGGGGGAGTCTGGGGACCAGGAGGCACAAAGCCAGGCAGGAGGGAGGCTGGGGGCCGCAGGAGGGGAGGGAAGACGTCAGCGGACTGTAGGGTGCTCTCCAAAGAGGGCTTGGGCATGGGTGGGTTTTGCGATGAAACCAGCTTCATTCTCCCCGGTGGCCACAGTAGATGGTTCTATGGTCATCGGGCATCCGGCTGAGGACGGGCTGCACCTCAGGGGACATTCCTGTCCCTGTTTGTACAACCCTCTCAGGACAGGGGCTTGTGAGCCCCGAAGCAGCACATCCTTGTGCTCTCAGCCAACTCAGCCACACAGGACTGTGGCACTGAGTCCTAGCTCATCTCCCCACGCTCATGAAGCCACCATCCAGGGAACTCAAGGTCTCTAAATGCAAACAAGAGAGCCTGAAGGTGACAAAGGCCTGTTCTGTCACCTGGTCCCTTCCCTGTCAGAGGGAGCTGTTGCCTACAGTGTAATTTCTAGCTTATTCCCTGAGGCCATGACGGGAACACTGAGCCATGGCCCCAGGGAATCCATCCGGCCCTCTCAGAGCAGGGACTAAGCTTGTCTGCTGCTGCGGGAGGGCTTGATGGAGAGAAGGGAGGTGATTTTAATAATGATCGGAACATGCCCCCTTCTTTGTGTGGGCTTCTCACCTTCCTCCTCCGCCATCCTCCCCTCTAGACTTCTCCTCCTCCTCCCCATCTTCCCGCCTTCCCTCCTCATTAGGACCCATGTACCCTGACTTCACTCCTCTAATTGGTACCTGACAGAAGACTCCAGGCAGACCTGGATGAAATTAAAACTTCTCCTGCAGTGATACATTTGTGACTTAAAAAGGGCTCTTCTTTATTAATTAACAAAGAATGCACAGTGATGTGGGCATGGAGGAAACGGGTGGAGGTGTGCGGGTTGGCAGAGATTAGGAATGACTGTGGGGGCTTCTGTGGCCACAGCACGCCTTTGGGGAGGGCTTTGCCCATCTGTGCTGTAAATCTTATTAGCTGGGGATGCATCTCCCTCCTTCTCCAGGGGTACTTACCATTAGGTTCGCTACACTCCATTGTCATCATACTTGCAACTGTATTTAGACAGCAAGGTTCATTTGAGGATCAGGTCCTCGATTGCTGTGGAGGTTTTATCTGACGTCCAAGCAGGAAACCTGGGTTTGTAGGTAGTGAAACTGCTGAGGTTGCTCTTGACTGCAGCAGGGCCGGCAGTGGAAGCCACACCAGGTTCAGCAGGGACCCGGCTTCTACCTCTTGATTCAGAGTGCAGATTCTGTGCCATCCTAATTAAAACCCACTTTGTCAACACACAGAGTAGGGTGAAAAAACATTAGTGATGATCTATCTGCACAACCAAGAGAGGGTGAGGTGCGTGCATCCAATGTGGTTAATCTCCATCACGGTTGAATGCAAGGGTGTGAGGGCACTGTCCTTCTTCTCCACTGTACGCCCAGCACAGGAAATGCTAACACTAGCATTTCTAAGGCAAGCCCATGTCTATCACCTGCTGTGACTTTCACAGTGACCCTGAAAGGCAATTCATGGCATAATATACCTGTTTTGCAGAAGAAGACAGTTGTTTTCAAGAGGTTAAGTCACCTGCCCAGGCCACAGAGCTAAGATGTGCCAGGGCTGGTCCTCCCAATGGCAGACATTCGCTTGAACTCCAGTTCTCCACAAGCCTCTGTGCTTGCTGCCCAGAGGGACACTGAACTGAAGATGCCAATTGTTTCCTTGCTGCCTTTTTGTCCTCTTTCAGAGGGCCTTCTACAGTCCCCATGAATGGACAGATAAGTGACTCACAACTCAGGTTACTCACAAGAAGGATGACTTTCTCCATGGCCCTCTCTGCCCTGGGGCACCCCTCTGGGAAGCGGCTGATGTTGGTTTCCCTGCCATATCCGACGGAGGCATCTGCAGTCAGGACAGACACATGCTGCTCCCCTGATGGCCTGGGAGCCACCAGTCCTCGCTGGCCATCCTGCGGAATGTCTCCCAGGCATTTATCACCCAGATCTGCCCCAGCTTCGATCCCCAAAGGGGAAGACATCCCTGATAGCCCCTGCCCGCTGGGCTGGTACTGCTGATTTCAGTTCAGTGGGAGTCTCCATCTCCATCCTATCCCGCGAACTACATTTGATAAAAAATCTCTTTGTTCTTCACAATATTTATTATTTAGTCATCCTCATGGATGATTGGAGCTTTGGGCCCTAATTTACTTTTCTTCCCAGCTTCTTTAGAGAGAGCAAGCAAACTAGCGAAAATGCCTCCCTGTCTGTTCAGCAAAACAAACAAACAAACAAACAAACAACCACCACTGGCTTTTAGCTGACGGTTACTTGTCCTGTCTATCCCTGGTGTGGGACTGTGAGCTTCTCAAGGTGAGGGCCATATCTGGTCATGTTCGTCTCTTTATGGGACGGACAGTCAGATTGGAGGCCTGGATTCGTCTGGGTCCCAGCATCCTCTGCTGTGTAACCTGGGCTGCCTCTGGGGGCTCAGCCTCCTCTTCAGTAGGCGGGAATTCTGGAGGGCTTGCTGTCTTCATTTCTCTCAATGCACGGAGCTACATTTGCCAGTGAACCTGGTGTCTACCACCAAATCCAACAGCCTGGGCAATGTCACTTCCCCGTCGTAGTTGGGCAGGTCCACTGGCTGGGTTGGTGTCAAGGCCACTCCTGTGTTAGGGAAGGATGCAAGGACCGGAGTAGAAGGTTTGGATGTTCTTTTTGCCACTGAAGGCCCATCCATAGGTGAGAACCTGCCCTGACTTGAGGCTCGAGCACTAGACCGGTTTGAATGAGAGTCCATGGGGGAGAAGCTGAGCTGGCTCCAGGCCCGGGCACTAGGCCAGTGTGAACGAACGTCCCCGCTCTCCTCCTCACAGCTCCGAGGCTTCAGGACGATCATGTGGGCTCTTTGAACTCAGTGTCCTCATCCATAAAGTGAGCGACCGTGTCGACCCACAGGGTGGTGGTGAAGATAAGTGGACAGCACCCAGGGGTCCATAGGCTCCTGGTGAGGGTCACGGCTATGCACTGAGTGGGGTGTGCCAAAAGGACGCTGTGGGAGGCACATGAACTTCCAGAGAGGCCCCCTCCAGGCTGGCCGCTGTCCCCCTCGGGGTGGAAGACAGGCACCGGCGTGGACCCCGGCATCTTTCCCTCCGCATGCCTCCTGAGGTCACTCCTGCTGTCTTTGCAGTGAGTGACACCTGAAGGTGAGGACAGCTGTGCCCGAGCCGAGACCTGGGGACTCACTAACCTGTACTCCAAGGATAAGCCCGGCTCCAGTCCAAGCCCAGAGCTGGAAGGGCTGTGGCAGAGGCAAATCCAGACCAGCTGGGGCCTCCATCACCCACTCGGACTTGGGCTGGAGGACCCCAATCAACAGATAGTTAGTAGTGACATCAGCCATGGGGCCACGCTGCCCATGTATCTGACAGCCAGCTCTGGAAGGATGACAGCCAGGTGAGGTGTGGGCAGTGAGTCTGGGGGCAGCCGTATATAAATACACTCTTGCTTTTGGTAAGCATATGCTATAATTTTTCTAAGATAAAGGCCATAAAACAACAATAGAAATAATAACTCTGCTTGTTTGGCAAATCAAGAAGAACAGGTCTATTTTTCCATTTGGAGTCTTGCAGTTTAAACGCCGCCATCTTTATTCCCCCTGTCACCTAACTTTGACTGTAATAATACTGCCCCTCAGAGAGATGCCATAAACCACCTCCTCACTTCTGAGCCAGTCACAGAATTCCCAGTATAGAGCACGAAGAGCCCAGTTTAGAGGAGGGGGGGATATTTTATGACTACTTTGAAAATGTTGTTGCTGCAGCTATAAATTAATAAGTTAAATTACTCCCATATTGGGTATTGATATACTCTGTGTGGTGAAGACATTATTCTGAAACACGTTGCACACGGCAGACGGTGGGGCACCATGCCTGTGGACCATAGTGGAGACAGCCAGGGCCAAGGACAGCCTTGGCCTCAGAGCTTGGAGAAGACAGGAACAGGGTAAGAAAGGGACTTCCAGGTGAGTGACATCCTTGCGGAGGCCGGAATTCCAGTCATAGGGCTCTTGGCACTTTGCAGATGTTTCTCCAGCTTAGCGGTGTTTCTCTAGCTTAGCGGTGTTTCTCCAGCTGGGGTGCAGTGGGGCACCCAGCTCAGCCCACACGCTTTGTCTCAGGGAGGAGCAGAGCCAGTGTGGCTCTGAACCCCATCCCCATTTCCAGTCCTTAGTCTACTTCGAGATGCTCAGTTGCTTTTCGGGGTGACCCGTGACACGTTTTAGACCCCTTTTTTCCCTGAGCTTCCTACCTCTCCATTAAGTTGTTCTGCTTTAGAGGTAGTAACTCTTAGGTAGGCAGGAAGCCACCTTCTTAAGCCATCTGGAGGGTGGGTCCTTCTGGGAAATGATTTATTCTTTCCGAGGGTGCGTAACCAGCCAGCTGCCAAGTGTGGCCCAACGCAGGAGGGTGGACTCGACGTCGGATCCAGTTCCCCTGCACCCAGTCAGAGGCAGGTTATTCACAGAATTCACCAAACTTTGCAGGAGCCGCCATCACATGCCCCAGAATGGGGTGAGGGTAGCTTCCCTGCCTCCTTCTTATGGTGGCTCCATGTGGAATTGGAGAGCATTTTGAAAGCTGTAAAGTCATCTCTAAGAAACCCATGGAAGGAATCTCTTTATTATTAACAGGAGGAATGTTCCTAAAGAAAGCTCATTTGCCCAGACCAATTCGTGCAAGCAAAAACAAAGTCAGTAAACCACGCCAGAATCACACCACTAAACAAACAAAAGGCAAGAGCAGACTGACCGATTTGTTGTTAATACAAGCTGGTGGCAAGAGTTTATAAGGGCCCGAGTCCACGTTTACAGGAACCCGGTATTTGCTCACAGTTGGCCACTGGCCCCTGTTTGTTGGTCAAGTTGTGCAGTCTCATCAGCTAAACTTACAGGCACGGAAGAGATAATTTGCCATCTCTTGGCAAATGCCCTCACCATTTATTTTGTTGATCAACTCTCTCAAACACAATGGACTATTATTGGCCATGATTTTAAGTTATAAAAGGGCCCTTAGAGATTGTCCCTCCAGACCTCCCACCCTACTGATGAGGAAGCTGAGCTCCCAGAGGCCCTGGGTGACACAGTGGAGGGTGCCGTGACCAGGACTGAAACCCAGGCCTCCAACCTGGCTGTCCATCCTCTCGGCTGGGCTTCCATGCATTGCCCTGAGCAGCTGGAATCATTTCTTCACCATTCTTTGGTTCCGGACTCCAGTGTCTGTAAAGCAATGTGCTCCTAAACACAGGAATGAGAGTGTGGTGAGTGCATGAGGCCGCGAGAGCTCACCGGAAGCAACCCAGAGGAACCAGGCAGCTGCCCCCCGTGGGTGCATCAGATCCCCCTGTGTAGATCCTGGGCCCTGGGAGTGGAACAAGCTTGTTTCTGTGGTTGCTGGTGACAGCAGAAGGCCCCGCTGCCTGGCTCACCTGTTTGGTGTCCCCCACCTGTCCTCCCTTGGTGCATGGGGACTGAACTCTTGTGGCTGGGCCTCAGCAAGGCTCCATCCTTGCCCAAACACCAGCTCCTTCTTTCCTCTCCCAGTAAGCACTGACCAGTCCCTAGGGACACTGTTCAACAGATACTCCCTGGAGGAGCCTCCCAGTTTCTCAAGGCTCTGTCCTCTGTCCCTGCTGCCACTCATCTCGCCTCTATGGAGCCCTGAGTGCCTAGTCTTCATGACCACCTCTGTCCCTGGAAAGGGGGCTTCTGTCTTTCCTCCTTGTATCCTCACAGCCTGGCACCCACTAGGCCAGTGGTAAGTGCTAGACAGCATGCTAAGAACGTTACCTCTGACACGTCACTCAGCCCCATTCCCCACGGTAACTTCCGTGCTGGGAGGTGATAGAGTTCAGATGTTTGCTTCCCCCAGGTCTCACGTTGAATGTAATCCTCAGTGCTGGAGGCGGGGTTTGGTGGGAAGTGCTTGCGTCATGGGGTGGATTCCTCAGGAAAGGCTGAGGAGCCTCCGTAATGAGTGAGTTCCCTCTCTGTTCATCTGTGCAAGAGCTGATTGTTGAAAAGAACCTTCCCCCTTTCTCCACTCTCTCCCTTTCCTCCTCTCTCGCCATGTGATGCCTGCTCCCCTTTCTTTTCTGCCACAAGTGGCAGCAGCCTGAGACCTCACGGAAGGCAGATGCCGGCACCATGCTTCCTGTACAGCCTGCAGAACCGTGACCAAATAAACCCCTTTTCTTTATAAATTACGCGGCCTCAGCGGCTCCTTGTAGCGACACAAGCCGACCAAGACTGACGGCTCATCGCCATCCTTCACCTTACAGAGGAGGCCGCAGAGGCTCAGGGAGCTCAGGGGCTGGACGCAGGCTGCAGAGCGAGTGAAGGATGCAGCCAGAATGGGAACCCAGGCAGCTTGACCCTCTGCCATATTGTGTCCTAAATCAGCACCCATTGGGGGCCGAGTACAGGTCAGCTGAGCACAAGAGAGAGGGATAGAGTGTGCTGCCGGGCGGGCCCGGCCCGGCAAGGACGCATCAGTGGGGACGTAATCTGGGCCCCGGCAGCCCTGGGACCCGGCAAGGCTGACCTGCCCAGCAGCTTCCCTGGGAGCAAGAGAGGCAGCCTGCCACGGGTCCCCCGGTGTTATTAAATAGGGATTCAGGCCACTCCCGGCACAGCAGAGTCCAGGGAAGACTCCCGGTCCAGCGCCCTGCTCTCTGTCTCAGAGCCATGCCCGTCCCGGTGCTGACCACAGGCACCCCACAGACAGCCCAGATCTCTTGGGACCCAAGCAGGCCTGTTTCCCCTGTGCGAGCCTCTGACTGGCACCTCCAGCCGGGCCACGGCATCCCGTTCCAAATGGGCTGGCTAATCGGGCCGCATCCATTATCATTAGCGCCTCTCTGCACGCAGGTACAGGAGGGGCTGCCAGGCGCTGGCTGCGGCTGGCTGAGCCGGGGACCACGCTCCACTGCAAATGCGGATGAGGAACACCTGCTCCAGGGCTTCCAGGCCGCCACAGTCATCCTTCACATCTCATGCAACACTTGTTCTGTCAGAGCGCGGAGCTGGCATGGGTGGGAGCGGCCCTTGCCAGCCCTGCACGCCCCCTCCAGCCCCTGGTTCCCCTGTTCAAGCTCAGCTTTGAATGGCTTTTCAAAGAAGCCTTTTAAAAATGTATCCGTCAGGTATTAGCCATTCCGTCGTTATGCCAAGGGTTTAAAAATAAATATGAAAAAAATCCTCACCTTGAAAATAAACTTTTTTTGGCAATGAAGGTGGAGTGCTGAAATATTAATTGTCCACGGATGGCATTCATCCTCATTACACAATGCGGATGTGTTTTCTCAGGATTTCCAAGGAATGGGCCCTTTTACGGCTGTGGGCAGCCAGGAATCTTTCTGGACACAAACGATGTCCCTGTATCTTAGAGGAGGCTGAACTTTTCTAGACAAAGCCAGCATCCTGAGACCCAGAAGGGACGTGCCTCAGCTCAGCCCTGCCACGCCGGTGGCTCCACAGAACTTCAGTGCCACGGTTGGGGAGCCCACTGGGCCGCCTCAGCCTGTTTCTATCGGTCTGTGTGGGAACTTCAAAGCCACACGCCCCCCACACACACATGCACTCATGCACTTATACACTGGCGTACACGGACACACACACGGACACACATGCAAACACATACACACAGACATACACACATTCACACATAAATTCACACACAGGCACACACAGACACACATACACAAACACATACACACAAACACACACTGACATACACAACACATACAAACACACATTGACACACACAGATTCATACCCACACTGACACACACACTGGCACACAGACACACAGACACACACATACACACGGACACACACACACAGACACACAGACATATACACAAACATGCATAAACACACATAGGCAAACACAGATACACTCACATACAAACACACACACATACACACAAACATACACACAAATACACACTGACACACAAACACACATGCTTACTCACACAAATACATACAAACACATACATACACACAGTCACACACACACGGTTACACACAAAAACATATTCAAACACACACAAACACATATCCATACACACTCTCACACATACACACAAACACATTTCCACACATTCATAAACACAAATCCACACCCACTCACACACATACCCGCAAACACACGCTCACACACACAAACCCACACTCACACACAGAAACACATACACATACTCACAGATACATACAAACACTTGCAAACATACCCCCCACACACACCCACATACACTTCCACACAGTCTCACACATACACACTCGCACAAATGCATGTACACAACTATTTTTTCTAGTTGAATCTGCGTGGGAGCCTGAAACCTGGAGACACCCAGAGCTGCACCATTGCCTACCTGCATTTCCACCAGCTGCCACAGCCCACCGTGGCCCTCCCCCGGGATCTGGGACTGAGGCCGTCTCTGCGGGTTCTGGAAACTGTCCCTTGGTTTCTCCAGAAAGCCAGCAGAGGGAAGTCTCACCCTTTCTGGGCGACAAGACTTTTGGGACCCAGAAAGCACCTGTTCAGGTCGTTCAAATGGAGCGGTCCTCCCTTTGCGATAGCTGCTGTGGGCCCTGACTGCCTGATAGCCGCTCCACCTGCCTCCTATAGGCCCTAGGAGAGCCACAAGCCCTGTCTCAGCTGTCTACAGCAGGCAGAGGAAGAGCGGCTGCCCCACGGTGGCAGAAACCCACCCGTCCAAGGCTGTGGTCTTCCCTGTTGGGCAATTCTGTTGGATCCCTACCTTACTCCTGAAACACATTGCACCCACCTGGAGATCCCACCATATCTTACAGTTTGGGCTTCCCTGACTCTTCCATGGCATCAGGATGGTGGCCACACTCAGGAGCTTGGGGGCCACAGATGCATATTTGGGATTAAGCAGAGCAGTGGGCCCAGGTGAGGGAGTTGGTAGGCCTTGGCCAACTGGCAGCTTCAATTGTACTCTCCTGGCTGTGTGCCCCCTGGGGAGGGACTTGGCCCTTCTAGGCTTTGGTCCCTTCACCTGTAAATGGCAATGCAGATATTTCCCTCATAAGAGCATTGTGAAGACTTAACAAGTTCATGGAACAAAGGGTATTGTGGACGCTCAATACACAGCAGCTTTGTTCCTTGATTCCTATAAAGGTGAGCTGCCTCGGTCCATCAGGCGTGTTCTCAGGAAAGAATGTGGTCTCGGTCATTTCTACTGTTGTGTAAATTTAAGCAGAGATACTATATACTTAGTGGAAATCTGAATTTTGGGATTGTTTTAGCTGAGTAATATGAGACTGTTCTCTCTGTGGCCTTGTAGGTTATCAGTTTCCAGGGTAGGGGGGAGAAGGTTACTGGGCACAGGGCTATCCAGAGGTCACAGTCTGCCCCTGGGGCTCAGGTTTGAATGGATTTTAAGAGAATGCCCAATGCTTACAGAAAAACGTGAAGTCTGGGGATGACGGTGGGTGGCATGGCAGGAAGGGGTCTCAGAGGGGAGTGGCCTTGTACACAGCAGGTTCCTGCATCCTTCCTCATCGTCCAGTGGCTCTAGGGTTCTTCTGAGTGCCTTATGGACAGTTCCTCATGTTATTCCTCCCATCTGTCTCTATTGTCATTGGCCCAATGAGCTCCAGAATCCATTTCCCATTTGCTGGTTCACTCTAAGAGTAAAACTCCCTGCAAGCGTTTGAAACCCAGCCGCGCATGTTTGGATGGAGACAGCCGGAGCACTCTCACTGACTGCCCAGTGCTGCGAGTGGGTGTGCCTCTGCGGGACGTGTGTGCATGTGTGTGCATGCAAGTGTGCATGTGCATGAGTGTGTATGCATGCACATGACAGATAGAGAGATATGAAGAGCCAGACGATACTTTGCCACCAATGACCCAAGCCTGCCTTTGACCTTTCAGGAGTTTTTCAAGCATTTAAAGAAAGTGAATGTCCCTTCCATTGTTCTTTTTGCTGGTTTACCTCGCTGTATGCGCCTGGCAGGCTATAGTCAGGGGTCACTCTGCTGGAATGTACTGTACTGAGTACTGGGTACTTGGGTTGGAGGCAGCAACGATGCACAGGGACTCTTGTCCTTGGGTAAATAGAGCAATATCCATGGATTTTTCCATAAAATGCAGGCTCGCCTGTAGCCCCCAGCTCATTGTGGAGACAAGGAAGGTAAGTAGCCAGCCAAGTTTGATTCTACCACAAACCACGAGATGTGAAATCCATGTGGCGTGTTCTTGGAAGTCTTGACTTGGCAAGGAAGAGCTGAATTCCTTGCCATGTCCCGGAAGGAGCTGAATGTGCAACCCACGCTTTGCCTTTGCATCTCCTTAGCACATTTTAATTTATACCCTGCCTTTTCCCGAAACAACTGGGGGAGCTTGTGCCTCTCGCGAAGCGGATGGTTGGATTTCAGGGGACAGTCAAGGTGGATGTATCACTCGAATGAATGGAACCTGCCAAGTCTTTGCATTTCCAGCCCAAACCTAAGCATGTCTGACGTGGGTGTCATTCCTTCAGACCACTCAGCAGGGCCCACCTGGGGGCGTGGGTGTTATGAGCTTTCCCAGGTCACCCTTATAGGAAAAGGCCACTGACCTTCTTGGTCATACCGGTAGGTATGTGATAATTCAAACTCCACCCTGCATTTTGCGTATAAGATAAAGGCCGACACTGAATTTTTGTTTACACACAGATTTTTTTTTTTTAGTGTTCACTCTAACATTAGCTGTTTTCTTGTTGTAACATCTTACTATTTTATTGTAGTGTGTGTGTGTGTTTAGTGAGTGACAAGTCTTAATGTGGTAGTAGAAAAGCCAGCCCTGGCGAAGGTGATGCAGTGGAGCAGCTGCCCTCCTGGCTCACACTGGGCCTCCCTTCCTCTCTGCCTTGCACCTGGAGCCCGATGGTGCTGTTCTCTGCACCTTTGTCCACGTTCCTGTGGTAATTATGGAAACTAGGTGAGGGAGGAGTCATGGAAAATTCCTTCTTGTAGATGACAAACCTGAACCTTACAGGCAGGGCCAAGACCCAGCTCCAGGTCTCTGTCCTCACACGGAGAGTCTCCAGCCAGGTTTGCAGGGACAGTACGGTGGTCTCCTTGCTTTGATCACCTTTCTTTCCTCCCAGAGACAGTGGCCACAGCAGTTTCTCACTGGCTACCACCCAGGCAGGAGCTCACCCTGGTGATGAGCCGCAGGGTCCTGGCCTGGCCTGGTTGGCCCGTCCCCCTTCTGCCGTCCAGCCAGGGCTCTGACCCGTGGGCCAGCCATGGCCTTGTGGGAGGCCCAGAGAAAATTCTCCAAGAAAGACGCCATTGGAAGTGGGATGACAGCCCTTTCTCTACTGAGTGTGAGCACGCGGCCACACTGTCCCATGGGATCCCGCCACAGTCATGCGCGGTGTCACTCCCGCTGTCACTCCCACTCTACAGATCAATAAACGGAGGTGCATGAAGAGAAGGCGCAGGCTTGGGGATGAGTGGCTGTGCTGTCATAGAGCTGGGCCTTAAGCCCTGGCAGCCTGGCCTTAGAGCCTGCGGTCACCATTCCGCAAGGGATGTCTCAGAAGGAGAGAGCCCCTGGGTCTCTGGGATGATCTCCCAGGCTTCATTTCTTAGATGCATTTTCATTGAATTTGGGGTCTTCTCTCCTTTAAACAAAATGGTCCAAAAGCCATGGTTTGGGAACAACAAAATATCCTCTGCTCTTTGAAAGCCAAAATCCTTTAGCTTAGCAAACTGCCTCGTACACAAATCAGTCCTCCCTGGAAAGAGGACAGCAGAGTGGTGGCTGGAGCTGTGGCAGCACCTCGGTCGGTGCCCTGTCGCCTGCAGCACCAGCCTGCAAGCCCTGGGGCGTCCTGGAAATCTGCCTTCCTGGCCACCACTCCTGACAGCCTGGTTTCTTAAGATGCCAGAATGTAAGGTGGAAAAGAAGGCAGCATAGGGAGCTCGAAACTGCTGCTCTGGACTCCCCTAAGCCTTTCCACAGGGCGGTGTTGGCAGGCTGTCCGGCCACCCTGGCCCGCGCCGCAGACAGGACTTCCTGGGAATCCAACAAGGGGGCGAGACAGGAGTGGTTGGTATAAACGGTGACCTGCTTAGACCTGTTTCTAAGGAAGGAAGGAGACGCTAGCTGGGCTCCAACCCCCTGCGGTGTCGTCTGACCCCACCTCAGCACACACATTTCTTCTCCCTGTCTGTACAGAGGCCAGGCACCCAGAACTCCCCGAGAGACCCACCACGCCTCAGCCTGCCGCCCCATTCTCCAGAGAAAGAAAAGCCAGCCGAGGAGGTTTGTGTTTTCTCAGGTGCAGACGCCATGCACCGTGTCCCCTGAGGAGCCCGGGCAGTGGCGAGCCGTCAGGCCCCTTGGCTGCGTGTGTGGGGATTAATGTCCCGGCGTGGCAGGTCAGTGCAGTGTGCAGAGGCCAGTATTAATCGACAGATTAAAGCCAAGGAAAACCTGGGCAGGTGAGAGGAAGTCTCTGAGCTTGATCAAAAACATTTTTCTGTTTCAGGTCTAAATAATGGGCTACGGGGAGGCACATCTGTAAATTATACAGGAAGCCTTCTTCAACAACTGATTCACCCTGACAGTTTTACTGGAGTATATGAAAATGAGTATTAAAGATGTGATCTGTAGGCTTCCTTCCAGGAATTCCAATCTGGTTTCAATAAAATGGGAACACTGATTGGAAGTGAAGTTGCCTTCCGGTTTTGCCTTTGGCTATTACGTGCTCGTTCGTGAAATGACTGAATTCCACAACTACTTTTAATATTCACCTTTGAGTTCATCTCCCGCACTGGACACATTGGAATGATTAAAATAGCACTGGCTCCCCGTGCTGGGTGCTCTCTAATTTAAAACAGCCCAGGTGCCGAAGACAAATGAGTCCTCCTGGTAAGTCCATTCGTTCTTTGCATGAAGTTGCTTCGTGGCACATCGAGGGCAGAATATTAATAGTAAAAAAAAAAAATTAAATAAAATAATGCTCCTTGAGCAGATGCCTGAGGGAAAAGATTAAAGTTTGGTGCAAGGCAGAACTTGTAGTTTGTGTGGGATTGTTCTGGTTGCGTTTAGTTCTTAGCTTTTCTGCTTAGATTCTGTGCCTGCAACTGCAGTAATAGCCAGGACCCCTGGCTCCCTAGGGATGCCTTCCTCTTGGTCAGCCATGTGCTCTGACATGGCCTTGGTAAGTCGTTCCCAGCTCGGGAGTGAGATTGCCTTGAGCCACCCGCAGCTCGCCACCTCTCCTCTGCTCCTCAGGCCCTCCAGGGCTCATTCTCAAGAGGGCACTCTAGGTTAAGGAGCTCAGAGTGCCACCAAGAAGAGGGAAGCTAATTGGTTGATCCTTCCAGCAGACTCCCAACAGAGACCCCCTTGCACCCCACTCTAATTATGGGGCTTATAGGCCACAGGTGTGTTTTCTATTCACCTTCTCTGGGATTTACTAGGGAAGGTAGATGAGCTATTTTGCTTCCATTTCTGTGCCAGAGTTCTCCCAGCTGGGAGGTAAAGAAAGGTGGTAGGTCTCACACTGCCTCCCCCATCATTTATTCATCCAGAGCTATTATAGGATTTTCAGTAGGGAAAAAAAATGATACCTTGGGAAACTGGGCACCACTGGGAGACATGCATTCATTTTGAAATGTTTTTGTGAGATTGCAGATGTTGGCCTTTTTTATGCAAAATTCACATTTAATTTTCTCTGCTCTTCTTCAAAAATCACAAAAATAGTCTTCATGCATTTAATTTGGCATGAAACTGTGTTGTGTTTATTGTTTTTTAGCTGATGATAACTTAAGAGCCTGTGTTTTGGTTTCTAGCGTCTAAGGATGTGGAACACACATGTACCTGCTGAGTATGTCCAAGGCAAATCCCATTTTTTAACCTGATGGACGAGGTATGCTTATGTGTTGGAATTAAACGCACCTTTCCCCAGATATCAGTTGCCTCCTCTTGAGCCAACCAATGTGAAATGTGGACAGTGGCAGTAACGTCTACCCTTAATGCAGAAATTCACCCATGATGGTGATGACCCAGTTAGATGGAGACGCACTGCATTTAAAACCACTCCTCCCAAGTACTGTTTACAAATGTAATACTCTCTGGTTGCCATTCCTAATGTAAATTATGGTGGCATTGGTGAGCACTGTGATGTTAACACAGCCGCACATGGTTCTATACATTTAAATTAATGAAAATTAAACAAAATTTGAAATCCAGTTCTTCAGTCACACAAGCCACATTTCACGTGCTCAGCAGATGGTCAGAGACTACCACATTGGGAAGCTCAGCTGTAGACCATTTCCTTCATTGCAGAAAGTTCTATTAGACATTGCTGGGCTCAAGTTTTATCATAATCCTAAGAAAATAACGAAGAAGATGAGGTCTCATTCCAGGCCAAATTTAATTGGAACCCTGCAATGTGAGAGTGGACCTGTGAGCTGCTGACAAACTTTGATGAAAGTGGAAATTTCCCATGTGGGACCCAAGACTAAATCTGACCCAGAGTATTTTGAAGATGAGGTTGGCTAACGATGGTTCTGCCAAAATACTTGTGACTGATCGGAACAGAATGGAATTCTGAACAGGTGCAATATCCCAAGTACTCAAGAACTCAAGTCCCTGATGTTAATGGCACAGGAAAAATGTTTCTCATTTTCTGCAATGTTATTTTTTATTTGGTAACTCTTAGATGCTTCTTGCTACATGTGATTGTGTCTTGCATCTAGGAAAGCACCCCTCTGCCAGTTCTGAGCCCCCTCGTTCCAGGGCTGGGTGATGGGTCCTCCAGAGTGCACCCCAACATCATCTCATTCTTGTGCTCATGTGAGATAACACTTTATTTCTAGCATTCTACACTTTTTTGAGATATGGACTCTGTGCAGAGAGATTCTTTTTATATACTTAAGACAACACAGAGCACCTCTCTGCTCATTCTAAAGGCCAGCAAGTTGGATGGAGGGCCTCGAATAAGCCCAGTTCCGTGTCTAAATGTACCTGGCCAGGGTGGCTCTCCCAGTGGCTCATGCCCCTAAGGACCTCTGTTCTCTATTCACCTGCCTTGAGCTGGTTACACAGAGGTCAGGCCAGGGACTTTCCTGCTGTCAGAGCACATCTAGCCCAGCTAAGCCACATCACCAACAAGGGACAGTGGGGTGTGGGCACCACTGTGTGGAATGTGCCATCACATAGTCCACGGTACTGGCAAGTATAGCAGGGTTCTGAAGATGTCAATTAGAGGGGATGGAAACAGTCAGGGTAGACCCAAGAGAGCAATGATGCCTTGATGATCAATTTTTGTTGGTCAGTAGTTACCAAGCACCTGCCATATTCCCAGAAGTGTGCTAGGCACCTCCTTACGTTTGTTGCTTTTAATTATTGCAGGATGCCTTGATGTTAGTACTGTCATTTCCAACATGCAAATGAGTAGGTGACGCTAATAGCTTACATAACTAGTCCTAAGTCACACAGCTCAAGATCTGCTAAACTCAGACCTGAGTTTCATTGTCCTTAAGGCCGAAGTTGAGTACTACATGGTGGGGTGCTAATGGGTTTGGTTGATCGAGGAAACCCCCCAAGGAGGAGTCAGAGTCTGGCACAGATTTCCTGACACTTGGGATGAGTGAGGGAAGGCATCCAAGACACGAGCCCGGGCCACCTGCTAGGTGTGGGATTGCACTGTGTGCTCTCGGAACATGGAGCCAGCCACCCCAGGCCCATCTCAGTGCGTGAACAGGGGCTGCTCCTCCCTGGGACTGGAGAACCAGTGGGCCCTGAGAGCGCCTTCTTGGTCCTCCTGTCCACTTTCATTTTTGGAGACGTTGCCTGAGGCCAGGATTGGCAGAGCTGATTAAAGCCATGCAGAGCCAGAGGTGAAACCCAGGTCTCCTGTTGTTATCCCACATAAGAGCCCACTGGAGTTTCAGCCCAAAGACCAAGACATCAGGTTTGTCCTTGTTGCCAGCAAGCACTTCAGGGCCTGCCAGACTCTCTTGGGAGCCACACCTGTCAGCATGGACGCAGTGGCTCCTGATGGTGGACTTCTCACTACAGACTGGGAGGTCTGAGTACCTGCTTCCACCTGGATCGCCAGGGACTTGGTGCGATTCTACCTGCAAAGGCGAGGCATGCACACGTGTGTGTGTGTGTGTGTGTGTGAAGTTTGGCATGCAACCCTCCAGAATTGGGTGAGATTTTGGAGTGCTTGGAAGGCCTGGATCTCCCAGCAGCAGGCTCTGCACTCAGGGCTTTGCTGTTAGCATTGGGAGAACCTAGAAACAAAGATGCTTTTGCTGCAGCGCAGGGCGCTCAGTGTGTGCTTTGCTTTTAGCCGTTTTATGTGTGGACAGGAGGATCATCATGGTCTGCTTAGGCCTTTGAGGTTCTTAATCTAGTCCTGGTAATTGGGGAATAATCAATCAATCCATTGCTAACAATCTACAGAAGCTGCAGTTATAAAGCTAAGATGATCTGCACGGTCTCCTAATAAGTCGGCTAGAGATTTTATTTGGGGACCCTTCCAAGTCAGTACATTTTCTCACACGTGTGCCAGTGTGACCCACATCTTGCCCTTCTCATATCACAGCCCAATGACACTTTATTTGCAATATTTAATTGTTTGCTCCCTGCAACTGAACTGTAAGGGTCGAGAGGACAGAAACTGAGTCTGATTTGCTCCTGGTTCTATTTTCAGTGCCTAGAATGAGCCCTGTACACAGGGAGCTCCTTGGTCTCTGCTGAATGAATGAATGGCTGGGAATGAATGCCATCATGTGCTTGGCCCCATGGGGGAAGACTGCACCATGACCACACTCACACATCCCGAAAGTTCCAGTGCTCCATGCTCACCCTGCGGACCCCGTTCCCTAGCCAGCTCTTCCTCTCCCTGTGCCTGTGAGTTGCATCTACATTGCTTGACACCTGAAAGAGGTTGTCCGCAACCCTTCCCAGCACCCCGATAAGCCATTTGCATCGTCTGCGATGCTCCAAGCCCCCAGCATGCAGGCACTCCAGGCTGATCCAGGCTAAGCATGTGTTCATAAAGGCTCCCCCTTTCTTCGGAAGAACCTCTCCTTTCCTCTCCAAGTCACTCTGGCTGCTTCTTTGAAATGCCAGAACAGGGAGGGAAGAAACCATCAGTGCAGCGGCTGCTGCTTCCGCTCTGAGGCCCCTCCACCTCCAGCGGCTCGGATCTCTGAATGCTGGGGAGGGGCTGCATTTGGGGTGACAGTATCTTCTCCGAAATCTTCATCCACAGTAAACACTGCTAACTACCAACTCATAAAACATATCAGCTGGGTTTATTACTTTTAACCATCTTTCCAATTGTGCTATAAAATAAAGGCAGATGCCATTTTAAGATCTTATTATTGTCAAGGGCCGACTTCTCCAGCAGCACCTGCTTAGTAGCAGTCTGCTTGTTTATGGCTCCTTTTTTTATAGGTGACAGTTTAAGGTGGCTCTTCTCCGGTTACAAAGAGTTCTTCCTGACGGTGCAGAAGTGGCGCGCACAGTAGGTGGGCCCTGGCTTCTGCTGGCGGTGCCGGTGCGGAGGCAGGGTCGCAGGTTCACCTGGGTTTTCCGTTGACAGCCTCGCCACACACATTTGGCTCTGCCAAATGGTCTGCCATTAATTTATGATTTAAAGTAATTAACTTTTGCTGATTAAAGTAATTATTTCAAGTGCATTGCACTCGGGCCCAAATGATGCACACAGCCCCCTCTCCAGTTTGAGCGAGCAGCATGCCAAGTGCTTAAAAGCTGCACCGGGGATCTCAGAGTGGCTTCTGCCCGTCTCGCGGATCTGCCATGTTTATGGCTGACTTGTACTAACTGCTCATTTTAATGCTGGATTCTGGCAGAACGTTGACACAGTGTGAAACCTTCATCCGGTAAACAAGACGAGCTTCAGCTTGGTGACACCGATGACAGTGGAAGCCGTTTAAATGAATCTTGCCTCCAGCCTTCCAGAGGTATCATGTTTTTGTGCTCTCTTGCTTACCCAGACTGGCCCTTAAACAGTGTACAGCTTCATCTGGCCTCAGCCGAGAGTGCAGAACATATGCACGGCAGGAACCCAGCTCCACACCCTGAAAATCAGCTGCAGCCCAGCACAGACCCTTCACTGGGCCCTCAGGGCCTGGAGAGGACAGGCTGGCAGCCAGTTGCTTCCCAGCAGAAGCTGGTCTCTGTTTAGGGAAACGTCTGCAAGGTAATGGAGAGAGACACAGATCAAGGGGGCTTGGGGGTGGGGGCTTGCCCCATCACTTCACATCAAAAGCAGTTTCTTCCCTCGTGCCCAGTAGGGCAGGGAATCAAACCCTGCGGTCGGTGACTTCCCTAGCGGGGAGACTGCTGCGGGCAGTAGCAGAGGAGCTGAGCGTTGGAGTCTCAGACCCCACCTTCCTCCCATTTCACTTGGGGGTGTGAGCCGGAGCCCAGCCTCCTTTGCACAGAGCAAGCAGAGAGTTTGGGCATAGCGCTGTCAATAGAAAATTGAGTCTTTGGACCACCAGGCTGAACAAGGGCACAGAAATCCTTTGCCTCTGTAAAATCCAGCAAAAACAGTCATCAGAACTGTTCCTATTTTTTGTGCACCTGGTGTCGGCCAGGGATTGAGCCAAGCACTTTGCATACGTGAGCTCATGGAAGCTTCGCCTCAGTCCTAGGAGGTGAGCTGTGCTGCCCCACCTTCCTGGTGAGGGTATCTCAGAGAGGCGAGGACTCACCCAAGGTCACATAGTGAGCCGAACCAGGCCCTTCTCCTTCCAAAGTTCTAGAAATACAGTCTCTGTTTAATCCCTGTCTTTTTACTTACTAAAAAAAAAATCGGAAAGGCACAACAGCCTCCTTTGGAAATTTTCAAAAGGAATGACACTGTTGGGCTTTGCAAAGAGTCCTAGAGCCTCAAGGCCCCCACACCGCCTTACATGGAAGCAGCTGTCATCTGTGCAGCCTTTTAGCCAGGCAGGGTAAGGGTGAGGGGCCAACTCTCAACGCCTTGACTTTGCAAGAGATGGACATTTCAGTGGTAGCATTGTATACTTTTGTTCGCTGCTGTTTGGTGGAACGGTTTGGGGGATAAAGTTGATTTTTTATCTTTTCTCTTAGTAATTATCCCAATGCCCTGGGCTTTCGGTGAAACTGCAAGGAAATCTAATTTTGTATGTAATTAAGTGCCTGATGGGCAGTGATCCCCAGCAAACGATATTTCAGCTTAATGCTGTTGAGCAAACATCACCAAAAACTGATGAAGCCAAAAACAATCATCTGTGTGTTGGCGCCACTCACCACCACGCGAGGGCTGGGGTCGTAAATAAACCACTTCACTTTCAGGGTGAATTAAGTGCTCTTAGAAGGTGTGAGTAAAAGCACATCAAAGGGAAGCAGTCTGCTTCCATCCAGAAGTCTGGGCCGCTCCAGGGCGGTTGGGCAGATGCCCTGTCCTGACTGGCACTGGCCTGCAAGGGCGACGCTTTGCTTGCTGCTCTCTCGAGGGCCAGTGAGGGTGCCAAATGGCAGGGTCTGGCATGTGGACCAGCCCGCAGTGAGCAGGGCCTGGGGTGACAGCAGTGTATGCCCGTAGGAGCCTGGGAAGAAAGCTCCGGCTGCCAGGCCTCGGCCTCTGTGGCAAGTGGACGCCGGTGCTGCCCTGCTTCCAACTAGGAATTCCCCGAAAACTGGCACCAAATTACATTTTAAAAGCTGGAAAGGAAACCTAGAGCACTTGAAGACAGTAGCAGGATGGGCAGCCGTGCCCCGTGGCAGGGTGCTGAGGACGTGGCTGGAACTCACGTTATTGGTTCGACATCTGTGAATGCAAAGTCCCACTGTGCAGAGGGAACACCCTGTGGGTGGGCGGGCGCCCTTTAGAACAGGGATCCCCTACCCCACCTTCCACATGTTTGATTGTTTTAGATAAAAATAATGAAAACAAAACATAACTTTAAAAACTGTGTTTCACAACCCTGTTTGGTAAGCTTTACTAGGCTACTCGTCTTGCCCTGGTTTGCTGAGGAAATTCCAGGCTGGGAAGTCACACAGCCTTAGGTTCGAATCCTTGGCCCTTCCCAGCTGAGTGGCCTGGGGCAAGCGATTGAATTCTCCCAGCCTCAATTTCCTTAGCTGCAAAAGGGGAATAAAACATCCCTCATCCTACCTGCGTGGGCGTTAGAAATGTGGCAGGTGCTAAGTCACGGCCCACTTGCAATAGGCCGCACAACTGCACTGGGTGTGACTTCATTGTCAGGATTGCTGCAAATTCCAGCAGTGCAACCCAGTGGCTGAGGTTTGGGCATGACCCAGTGGTAGTTCCTTAGCACCCACCTAAGGAGGCTCAGGAAATATGAGAGAGGGTGCAGAATGAGGCAGCGGCACCCACACCCACTGAGTATGCCAAAGGGCACTAGGCAATGGGTCAGCACGCAGCAAGGAAGCCCAGAGGTGGGACACAGACAGATTCCCCTCGCCATCTGAAATGCTTCATCTTCCCTCATCATCAAGGTCCACTCACTCAACAGGTGTAGGGCACCTGCTCCAGGTCAATGTGTGTCGTGGGTGCCAGGATACACAGGGACAAGACCACAAAAGACAGACAGACAGCAAAATGTAACATCCTTTCCTAGTGAACGTTTGGAAAACATTGAACAGAGCAAGTAGGAAAATGAGTGCCTCCATCATCCTAGCACTCAAGGGCATTTCTGGTACAGGTGGCAGCAAATCTACCTCGTTGCAGACTGGAGCTGCAGATTCCAGAACCATGAGGATGGGGGAAACACAACAAAACCTTGAAAAACACCACATCTGATAGGTGTATCTAATCCCATTCTGTGGGTACCTACAATTAACTGACCGTGTAATAGTGGGTGTTGTAGATTAAGTAGCGGCCCCTTATCCAGCAAAGACTTTGCAGATGTAAATAAATTAAGAATCTCAAAATGGGGAGATGATCTTGGATTATCTGGGTGGCCCCTAAATGTAATCACAAATATTCTCTTGGGAGTCAGACAGAGATTTGACCCAGAAGAAGGAGCAGCAATGTGACCATAGAGGTGGAGACTGGGGTGAGGCAGCTACAAGCCAAGACTTGGTGGCAGCCACCAGCAGCTGGAAAAGGCAAGGAAGGATCCTCCCCTCGAGCCTCTTGAGGGATTGTGGCCCTGCCTATGCCTTAATTTCAGCTCTGTGAAACTCATTTCAGACTTATAGATGCCAGATGTGAGAGAGTAAGTAGCTATTGATCGGTTGCAGCAGCCAAAGGGCACAACAGGTGCATGTAGCAGGTGAATGTTTTCATTAATTCACCCCAAACAAAGGGGTGGGATGGAGCTACTTACTAGGCAGCCACCATGGGAGGCAACAGATGAGTGAATGAACAATGGATGAATGCAGCACCCACTGTCAGGCTGGAAATCAGGTGCTTCATTTTTATTTTAATTCACATTATCCAAAAATAGTCACTGTAATAACCCGTTCTCACATTGCTATAAAGAAATACCTGAGACCGGGTCATTTACAAAGAAAAGAGGTTTAATTGGTTTATGGTTCCGCAGGCCGTACAGGAAGCATGGCAGCATCTGCTTCTGGGGAGGCCTCAGGAAACTTACAATCATGGTGGAAGGTAAAGGGGGAGCCAGCACTTTACATGGCTGGAGCAGGAGGAGGAGAGGGGAGAGGTGCCACACACTTTTTAACAACCAGATCTCAGGAGAACTCACTCCCTCACTATCACAGGAACAGCATCGAGAGGATGGGGCCAAACCACTCATGAAGATACCACCCCCATGGTCCAGTCACCTCCCCACAGGGCCCACCTCCACCACTGCGGATTGCAATTTGACATGAGATTTGGTAGAGACACAGAACTAAACTACGTTAGTCACCCACAGCGATTGCATTGTTGGTACCCACCATCTGTATTTACCTTTAAACAGGCGAACTTGACCAGTGAGCTGAGCATCCTTTGGGGCAAGTCCTCACCACCAACTCCAGCCCTGTCTGAGCCGGAGAGGAGAAAGTCACTGACCTTTTAGATCAGTCCCCACCTCTGACTCGGGTCCGGGGAGAAAGGGCTGGCTGATGGGGTGGGGTGGGCTAATGACACCTGTCAGCCTCCGGGGCCTGCTAGGTGAGGGCACAGACGTAGGGGATGTAGGTGTGGTGCTATGGCAGGCCCTTGCTGGGCACAGCTGAGGCTGCTCTCACTGCTGAATACTCCCTGGACAATGGCACTGTCACCTGCACTTCCAGTGGGGTAGGCTGAGAGTCTTGTGGGTGGACGTGCCTTTTTCTGAATATGATTTTCTGGGACAAGGCAGATGTTCCTCCAGAGCAAATCCCCAGAAACAGGTTGGCCACATTGTCCCAGCTGGTGCCATGAGGACAAAAGAAGAGGAGTTACCTGCAGATAGTGGCCCCAGTCTCCGGGCTCACCCTAACCCTGCTTGGCTTTGCCTTGTTGCTTTCCTTTTTTAAAATAAGATTATTTTCCTTGATCTTCTGCAAGCCTTGTCATTTTCCTTAAAGAAGATATCTGTTGGCATTTCAAGGAGGCAGGGTTTGGGTTACACACTGTTATTAGTCTGTTCTCACACTGCTATAAGGAAATATCCAAGACTGGGTTATTTATAAAGGAAAGAGGTTTAATTGGCTTACGGTTCTACAGGCTGTGCAGGAATCATAGGGGCTTCTGCTCCTGGGGAGGCCTCAGGAAACTTACAATCATGGTGGAAGCTGAAGGGGAAGCAGGCACATCTTACGTAGTCAGAGCAGGAGCAAGAGAGACAGAGATGTGGGGTATTTCACACCTTTAAATGACCAGATCTCATGAGAACTCACTCATTATACAGTAACAAGTGGATGGTGCTAAACCATTCATGAAGGATCCACCCTATGATTCAATTACCTCCTACCAGACCCCACCTCCAACATTGGGGGTTACAATTTGACATGAGATTTGGGCAGAAACACAGATCCAAACCTTATCATGTACCCTTCGCCAAGGCCCACCACCCAGTTCCTGAACTTGGCAGGGGAGAACATTCCCTAGGACCTCCCTCCAACATGGGGACAGATTTGCACAGCAACAAAAGGCACACCGTTTGGAGTTGAACCCAGGCAGTTTCTGAGCTGAGCTCTGCCACCCTCTCCATGATCCAACCCTGGGAAAATGAACCCTTCGGAATTGGAGTTTCTGTACTTGCAAAATGAAGTTGCAAAATGTAATGCCTTACCTGGGCTTACCTTAGCATGCCTGAGCAAGGCTGACATTTGGAATGTGAAACCTGACAGCTGTCATCACTCAAACCATGACTCTTCCCCCAGTGCTGGGTTCCTGGTTACTTGCATCCGCCACACAGTGTCCCCACAAGGGCAAGCCCCTGGGAAGTGGCAAGTAAGAGGGGTCCCTCTGCTTAGAGGAACGTGCCTGCCTTAGACCAACCTGACAGCTTGTTCTCTCTGATGGGGGCCTGCAGGCAACAAAAGCCATTAGGAGCAATTTGTTGTCACCAGGCAGGCCTGCTCCCCCTAAACTGTTATCAATGAGCTTGTCAACGCAAAGCCTAACCGCCTTTGTTCTTTTCATCTGTTCTTCCCTCAGAGGCCTCTCCGGACCCTATGGCCTTCTCAGAGGAGCTGCAACAGGCTGTTGTACACCTGTTTGGCTGGAGGCTGGGCCTGGGGGTCCGGGTGTGGTGGGAGAGAGCAGCGGGCTGCCCAGGCCTCCAAGCTCCTGGCACTCGTCTGTGTCAGGATGTCAGATGACAGTTGTTGGAGCTGCAGCTGGTACATCAGCCCGTGCCAGGGGCATGGTGCGCTGGCTGCTTGTGTTGATGTGCTCTGCCCTCCCTGAGGAGCACATGCCTCACCTCCATGAGGTTGCTGCTGTGGCTGCAACTGGAAGGGAACAGGCCTGGCTAGCAGTGCCCATGGGCCCTGGAGGTCGCATTGTGCAGGAACTGGCAGCAAGGAGACAGGAGTCTTGGAGCAGTCATCCCACAGGCTGGCACCTCCTGTGAACACAGAGGGGTGCTGAGACATGCCTGTGTGAGCTGTGGAAAAACTGTGATCCATGAGAGCTTCCAGGGCCTCAGTAAGCCCCAGAATGCCAAAAAATTCAATTCAGGGTTGGACCAGGTTTCTAGTGTTCTCAGGACTAGGTGGACAGACATGGAATGGGGTGCAATGGATTGAATCTCTTGGGTGGCAGGAATCCAGGAAAGGGCCCTGTCTTAGTCTGCTCAGGCTGCCATAACAAAATGCCACACAGGCTGAGTGGCTTAAATCACAGACATTTATTTTGACAGCTCTGGAGGCTGGGAAGTCCAAGATCAAAGTGCTGGCCTGGTAGGTTCATTCTGAGGCCTCTCCTCTTGGCTTGTAGGCAGCGGCCTTCTTGCTGTGTGCTCCTGTGGCCTCTTCTTTGGGCATTCAAAGAAAGAGGGAGGGGGAGAGAGACAGAGCTCCTTGGTGTCTCTTCTTTTAAGGGCACTAATCCTATTGCATCAGGGCCCCATTCTCATGACCTCAGCTAATCCTTATCACCTCTCAAAAGTCTCTTCTCCAAATACCATCACATTAGGGATTAGGGCTTCAATAGAAGACTTTTGGGGCAAAACAAACATTCAGTCCATATTAGGTCCCTCGAAAGAGCCTGCAGTCCAAAAGAAAATAAAGTGAAAAGATTCCTATGGCATGCCTTGCCAAAGTGAGCATGCTCTGGGAGTCAGGAATGCTCTGGCATTTAGGAGCGGGCAGGGGAGAGCCAGCAGCCACAAGACCACTCTCTATTGCTTTTTATTAAATCTCTGTTTAAGTAAACAAGGAGCTGACAGTCTTGGGAGATAAACAAAGGACGTGGAGTCTGCTGGGTGAAATTTTTCCATAAATGAGGCCTTCTTCTCCATAGTCAAGTGTGTCAAGAGGAGCAAATTGTAGGAGTAGGGCCTAAGAGGCCCAGGAAAGAAACCAAGTATTGGGGTTTCCATTTGCTCAGACGAGGCGTGTCCCCAGGGGCATGGGTGAATGGAGGGCACATTTCTGGGCCCTTTCGAGTTTATGAAGCACTTTGTTCCCCAGAGGACTCTGCAGCTTCGCCTCATCTCCAGCTGGGGACACTGGGGTCCAGCAGAGTGAATCGAGTTGTCCCCCAGCAAGGAGAGGTGGAGCCCTGTCTCTCTGCAGCCACGCCTTAATTTGGCCTTTGCATCTCTTTTGATTCCAAATCCTGTGCTCTCTCCGCTTTACAAGCAAGGCCAGACTTTTCAAAGCATCATGTGTTTAAGAAGCCTGCACTGTAATAGCTGCTCTGCAAACTGCAGAAGCCAGGGCCTATAGGAGAGCCTGTCTCCAGCACTGCTAGGGAGATCTCAGGCTCCGATGATGCTCAGCATCTTTGTGGTAGAGGCTGGGGTGGGGACCTTGTCCTGCCCTCCGGGAGATCTTGAATGCTCAGGGATGAATGAGGCACAGCCTGGCTCTGAGCTTGAACCTGTTCTGCAGGAAATTGACTGTACCCAGTGGAATGACCTGAGGGGAAGGGGGTGGGGGCAGGGATACCTCACATGCTCCATCCCAGGCTCCAGGGCACTGTAAGAATGGTGGTGGCAGCATTTTTAGTCAAGGGGTCTCTTGCCACCAGCCTTGCCCCCTCCCCAGCGGGCTTGCTAGTCCTGAGTTCTGCCCCAGTGCACCCTCCTCCCTGGGGAGCTTTCTGCAGAACCTGCTCAGGCTCGGCTGTGGAGAGGAGACAGTGCCAGTGCCTTGGGTGACGGGGAGTTGGTGGAGAAGTGGTCTCCCCAATGGCGGTCTCCTCTGCTCCATACTAGGGCTCATATCTGGGTTCTCAGCCTCCCCTGGCAAGGCCTGGGCCCAGAGTTCTTGCCCTGGGTTGACTTGAGCAGCCACATCTACTGTTGACCCTGAGCTAGACCCCCAGCTGGATTGAGGTGCCCTCTGTAGCTGGCAAGGTGGCTTTGTGGTCATGTCTTAAACAGCTTAGAAGTAGAATGGACACTTTCGGGATCTTCCAGCTGACCCCAGCATCTGAGGACACTTCAGAAGCTGCCAGCCTCAGTGAACATGGTAGCATGGCTCAGCCTCCCAGAGACAGCAACCTGGCAGCGGGCGCTCTGAGAGGGACTTTGCCTGCTGAAGTCAGTCTCTTTCCAGGTTTCTGGAGCACCTGGCCCCCTTGGAGTAGGGGCCAATCCCTTACAACAGACGGCATCAGCTTTCCCAGCCCTGGCCGGCAGGACCAGCAGAAAGAGGCAGCTGCTCTCCTTCTCCTCTTCCCTCTCTCCTTCTGGACAAAGACCATTATGCAAATTAGGGCCACACGTCCAGGGCAGCCCATGGCTGCATCTGCAAAACAACTGTGAGTGATGTTCAGCCCCAGAAACCTGGCTGCAGCTCTTCTACAATTACCCGAGCTGACACCGGTGTGCCAGCAACGGACAGCTGGGAGGACCTACACCTCCGTGGATCCATCTGGAGAACAGGTCTGGAGCCAGTTGCCTGAGTTCAACCACGTGATGTGGGGCTGCTCCAAAGACGGTGAGCACCCTGTCCCTGCGACCTTACCCGCTCACCCATCAGATCAAGGACAATATAGGGATGGTTTGACACAGAAGCGAGATGTGCACCCTGGCCTCCTGTCCTTCAGGGTCCTCTGCGTGATCCCTGTGGCCTCTACATGCATACACACAGGCAAAAGACCCTCCCTAATGAGTTCCTGGACAATGTCCCTGTTTCTGTCCTGGATAGAGGCAGGGTGCCAAGGGCCCCGTGTTAGTGCCCTGTGTCTTCCAAGAGAAGGTATCACAACCTGTGGCTTGAAACACTGGAAATGCCTTCCTTTGCAGTTCTGGTGACTAAAAGCCCTAAACCAAGGTGTCAGCAAGTTTGGTTCCTAGCAGGGGCTGGGAGGGAGGGTCCTTCTCTGCCTCCCTCCCAGCTTCTGATGGTGGCAGGATCTCTTGGTGTTCTTTGGCTTTGTGGACCCATCGCTCCAATCTCTGTCTCCATCCCCGGGCTGTGTTCTCTCTGTGTGTTTGTGTCTCTGTGTCTCAACTTCCCTCTTCCTATGAGGACACTAGTCATGTTGGATACAGGACGTACCCTAATCAGATATGACCGTATCTAAACTTGATTCCATTGGTAAATATCTTATGACCGAATAAGGTTTCAACAACAGATTCAGGAGGATGAGAATTTTGAGGATGCTATTCGACCTAGCACAGACTCTGATGGTGCCGGATTTCTTCTGCTGACCCATGAGCTATTGTGTCCACTCCTAGTGCCCTGGTGGACTGAGTGGCACCCACTCTCATCGTGGCCCTGCTGCCCTAGTTGTTCCCGCTCCAGTTCCCTGGGCTGAGACTCTGAGAAATCAAAACCAGACATTTAGTAAGAGGCAGACTGCAGGGAGATGCCAAAGAACTGGGGATGGTGAGGAGGAAGGAGGGACTCCTGGCTTCCAAAGACCCGGAGGATGGGTGCAGCCTCTCCTGCCCACCCAGCGCACACAGTGAACGTGCTCCCCAGGCCATCAACACCCCATGGCTACTGTTTTATGCCCAGATGGCTTGAACTGAGGCTGTAAAAATGCCCTTTCTCTTCTTTTATATTTTTACCAATGGGGGTGCCCAGGCTTCTGCGTCAGTGATGTCACTCTCAACTTTGGGATGATGGTTGCAAAACCAAAGCTACAAGTTCTTTGTCCTGAAAGTGGCCATGAACCCATCCTGCTGAATCAAGGCTTGCCCACTGTGCCCATCCCCCCATAGGCTGTACCTGGACCCAGGCACTCCAGGAAGGATGTGCAAGACCAGTGAGGTACAAGGTCAAGCCAAGAACCCAATGGCTGCATAGGCCAGCTTCCCTCATCCCTCAGACATGGGCTGGAACTTTAAAGAATGATGCTCCCCTGAGACCTTAATGCAAAGACATTGGGACCTCAAGAGTGGTCCCCGGGAGTGGGGCCTCTGCAGCAGTCTGTGTGGAAAGCCTTGGAGAGCGACTGTGGGTCCTGGCAATGACATCACCTCTGGCATCATTGGCAGAGGGGCTGGCACTTGGCGCCTGTGCAGGTGGGTATGGAGGATGCTTGCTATCTGGAATGGAGCCCTTGGCCTGGGAGGTCTGGCCAATCAGGCAACTGTACTATGCCTCAGTTTCCTCATCAACAGATGAGGACTCTACCTTTCCACCACCCCACAGGTGTCCATCCAGGGTCACCATGACACAGCGTGCACAGAACAGCTTTGGAATGACAGAGATGCCAGTGGGCTGCAGGGCATTACGCACACAGCCCAGAGGGGACTACAGTGTGACAAAGTAACTTCTTGGGGAGAAACACCCAAGATGTGCAGTGGCCACAGCTGACATAACCCCCGGTCGGATACAGGGCCAACAAGTGTGTGAGTGCAGCCTTTTAGCAGGTGGAATTCACAGAAGTGCAGTTTGGGACTGCAGCCCCATTCCCTCCTGGCTTCCTTGAGACTGAGGCTATGCAAGTGCCAGGGTGCCCATTTCCCCCTCCCCTGGCCACCAAGTCCTCTGTGGTCACAGAGACAGAAAGTCGAAGAAAGGCCCATCAAGTGCACATGGGAGCGAGTGTCTTCGAAAGCCCTGGCATTTACACAATTTAGGCATGTTACGTTTATTTAAGGGCTTTTCATGTAAAGGGTGCAGGGCCCTGAGCGGCTGGATCTGTTAATGCCTCGTGCTTTTTGTGTTTAAATGTGCCACTTCCAATGACTGTCAATGTTGACCTAAGCGAGAAACATCCAAACATGTTTATAGAGGAGACCGTGGGACCTCATTCCATGTGACTTCTGCTCTGTGGAGAAGGGGGAAAAGGCTAACACCAGAACGGGTTGTTTTTTAAGTTGTGGCCTCTTTGACAAGTCTTGTATGTAGCTGCTGCCTCCGTGGGAGCCCTGGGTGCTTCAATCTCCTCTTGGAACACAGCAAAGGAAAGGGCTTTGGGCAGATTATTAAGTGGGGCTGTTGGCATCATCACACTGAATTAATGGCCTTAATTTGAACATTTATTCATTCTTTGAAGAAATATTTATCGAGTGCCTTCTCTGTGGCGGTATCATGTTACACACTGGAAATAAAGCGATGAAAAAGGTGGAGTGAGCCCTGCCCTAAGGGAGCTTAAAATCTAATGAGGGAGGAAATGAACAAGTAATTGCACATGTTCTAAGTAAAGAGGGGGTCAACGAAGGCCCCATCAAGAAAGAGACCTGTGAATCTGCCCTTCAGGGAAGAACAGGAGTTGGCCAAGCAAACACTGAAGGCAAAGGAAGCATCAGATCCTGATGCAAGAGACGAGGGGAGATTTCAGAGAACTGAAAGCTCAGGGATTATTCCACATACTCAAGACATCCTGTTCTACACAAACCATGGAATAAACCAAAGGATGGGGACAAACTAGGTTGCGGAAGTAGATGGCTATGTGGCATGCGCATTTGACAAATTCAAACATGGAAATAAGGTATTTTGGTAAATAAAAAATCAATTGGTTTCCAACAAACGAAGTCATTGAGCTGTCCCAAGATGGGGCAAGTGTGTGAGTTGTCAGGAGAAGAAACTTGATTGCTACCTCTATTGTGGCCCTGATACGTTTATCAGCTGGTAAGTGGGAGAATCGGAGATATCCTCCATCTCTCTGTAATGGAGCCCATTGATCCTATTACAGTAACAAGTACACACCCATCAGTTCTTATCAATGGCCATTGGTTTCAAGCTGTCTTACCAAGCCACCAGTGACATGGATGGCATGTGATGTATAAGAAGCCTTAGAGTTGTCTGGGTCAGATGACAGACAAACAAATATGAAATAGGTGGTTGGATTGAAATACAGACTAGTGCCATTTAATAACTCATAATGTGAAGAGGAGATGAGTGACTCGGTAGCCACTGGGCTCCTCTCTGCTTCAAGCCCTGCCAGTTACTACAGAGAGTCCCAAGGGGTGCCAGGCAAAGATGTGAACTGATGGAGCTGTGTGGGTAGCCAGAAAAGGCCCCTCCAGTGAGGATGGCAGTGTGAGCACAGGCCTGAAGGTGGGTGACTCAGGAGGAAAAACTTGACTACACAGAGAAACAGCCTTGGGCTAGAACAGAGGATAGCCCAGGTGCAGCGGGAGTCAGAGCCATATTCCAGGAGTTTGGAAAGTAAGAAGAGCAGCTGTAGCCCTGGATTTGTGCAGGGAGCATCTCTGCAGACTCCTGGGAGTGTCTTCAGAAGCTATTTTGGCTATGATTTGCCAGGTGGATTTAGATAGACAGAAAGAAGGAGGAAGAAAAGGAGGAGGAGAGGTGGAGGCCTTGGAGTTGGGAAAACCACCCAGAAGGGCAACGTAGCACCCAGGAGAGGCGGCCTGGTACCACGCAGAAACTCAGGTATGAGGGTTAACATCACCTGGGGTTTGATCCTCTGTCCTACCCTTTTCTAGCTGATATCTTGAACAAACTCATTCACTTTCCTGAGCCTCAAGCTTCCTCTTCTATGAAATGGGTGGGCTTCTTATGAAGGTGCAATGAGTTCATGTTGGTAAAACTGCTTATGTGGCATGCCCAGGGCAGGCTGTGCCTTGACATGCCCTAGCTATAGTTCTCAGATCCCAGGCCTGCAGTCATGAATGTTCCCAGGGTCCTTCTCTAACAGGTCTGGACAGGGATCGCGGCTTTGAGATGTGCTTTGGGCAGGACAAATGTCAGAGAGGTACCTTCTTGCCACTGTCCACCAGGGGCTATGAAGAAGCTGTCTGTGGGGTGCAAGGTGGGGGCTAGAATATTAGAGCACTGGAAAGAGTGTCTCCATGCCCCAATAGGTAATTCAAATACAAGCACTATTAAACCTCAGACACAAAAATTACTGATATGCGGGAAGGAAAATATTTTAGAATTTTTTTTCATTGCAGACTTCTGAGTCAGCCCACCATGTTGACTCGACCTGGTTTTGCAGGCACCTTCAACACGTAGTTGACCTCTAGGGGGCAGCTCCATCTTTCTCCCCGGACAGTGCTATCCTGACCCTGCTCATTGGAGGGGTCATTTGGCCTCCGATCACTTTGTGACTGCCCCTCTGCTCTGCTTACCCAGAATGTAACCCTGGCATGCTTGGGCGGGGACTGTGACTGGGCCACCTTCCCACCTGTTCCTCCATGCATCATTTGTGCACCGGGTGTGTCAAGCTCTTTTTCTAACAGCAGTGGGTGAGACCCAAAGAGAAAGCAGGCCGGGCACGGTGGCTCACGCCTGTAATCCCAACACTTTGGGAGGCCGAGGTGGGCAGATCACAAGGTCAGGAGATCGAGACCATCCTGGCTAACATGGTGAAACCCCGTCTCTACTAACAATACAAAAAATTAGTTAGGCGTGGTGGCAGGCGCCTGTAGTCCCAGCTACTTGGGAGGCTGAGGCAGGAGAACGGCATGAACGCAGGAGGCAGAGGTTGCAGTGAGCCGAGATTGCACCACTGCGCTCCAGCCTGGGCGACATAGTGAGACTCCGTCTCAAAAAAACAAGAAAAAGAAAGAAAGAAAGAGAAAGCAGACGTGGTCTCAACCCACTCAGAGTCTTCAGTCTCTGGGTAACGGGCACAAGAGGACTCCCACATCTGCCTGGGGCAGGGGACACTGAGCAGGAAGAGACCGTGGTAAACCCCACGTGGGGGCTGCAGTGTGAGTAGTTTATCATCAAGACTGAATATTCCGGACCAGTCTGGGAACGGAGTTTCATGAGAACCCCCAGGCCAGTGCCTGCATGGCTTATGCCCTAGGGACCCTCCTGCGGGCTGTCTGACAACCAGAGTGGTCTGGACTGGGTTCTGCCTGATTAGAGGCTTCAAATGTTCTGCTAGAGACCCGCTGGAATCCATCGGGCTTTAAAGAAGCCGCCTTTCCCTTGGTGGCTGGGCACAGTGACATCCTCAGAACAAGGAAGGAGCTCAGCTTCATACCCGGCATGGAATCCAAGCTTTCTCCTTGGTCAGCCTCTGGGCACAGCAGAGATTTGCATCTTCAGTGAACCTGGGGCTCTTGGGACCCACCTGGGGGCCAGCAGTTGCTTTTGGCTGCATAAGGAGCCAACCTCATGTGGACCAGTCTGTGCACGAAGAGGTCACCAAGGTGGAGGCAAGGCAGGGGTTCCGTGGCCCAAAGTGGCCAGCCGAAGCCACCCATTGTGTCTTGGCTATGTGACTTTGGGTGAGTCTCTTGGGCCTTCTAAGCCTCTGCCTTTTTCTCATCTTTAAAAAGGAAATGATAATTCTGTCCTGACTCTGTCCCACCAAAGGTGGTTGATTAAATAGCCCTGAGTGCGCAGCTGCCCCTGCCAGTGCTTTCCTCTTCCTTTGCTGTATCAAGTGAGGCCGTGGGATGAGCACGGAGGCAAGTTGCAAAGTCAGGATTGGATCGAAGAGTTCACGGAATGAGATGCGTGACCTCACCACGGCCTTCAACACCACATCAAGGTTTCCTGCCATGGAATGCTGGTCCTGGGGGAGTCACAGGGAGGCTGGAGCTTCTGCCTCAGTATGGGTTTGGGACCAATATTTCCACATCTCTGATTCTTTACCTCCACCATTAGCACAGAGGAAATCCTGACCTGTGGCTGCAAAGTGTTAAGGAGCTTCGCTGGTGCTTTTATTATCATTGCTATTGCCTCTTTCTTAGCCATGACGGCACCCGAACTGCCTCTTGTGTATAGAAGCTAAACGCTTTTTTCTGTATTAACAAACAGGACTCTTCCGACTCCCCTTGCTTAATTAGGGCACTAAAAGGCTGCCAAGCACTAAGGGTAATGACCACATCAGAAACTTATCCCTGCTAATCTGTACATTCATCATCATCGCCTTTGTAAATCCACAGTGACTGGCAAAATCTAAAGTCACTCTCCAATTTATAACTGGAAGAAAGAATTCAGCTAAACGAACCATTAATGCCAGAGAACATGAACCCATCACTATAGAACTGTCAGCACCAGGCAGAGTCGGTGCTCCGAGACGTGGGGCCCCACCCAGCTCCATCTGAATGCCCAAATGCAGGCTGCTTCTTGGAGTGACTGCTGGTCCACCTGTCTGCTCCCTGTGTCCTTCTGGAGCAAGTTGGGCCTCCAATTCCCTTAATTACAATGTAGTTTCTCCATAGAACTTAATGCCAGCTGACGTATTCTATACATGTGTTGCTTATTTACTTCTTGTCTATCTCCCAGCACTGAAACACAAGCTCCATGTGGGTAGGACTTTTTCTGTTTCATCCACTACTGTACTGTAGTTCCTTAAATGCATCACTCAGAACAGCATCTGGTAGACTGTATGCATCCCATAGATATACATTGAATGAATTACCAAATTTAAAAAGTAGCATTGGACTGGAGGACTATTCTATGTCTCTTATGTACTGAATTGTTTCTCTCCAAATTCGTATGTTGAAGGCTTAACCCCAGTACCCCAGAATGTGACTGTACTTAGAGACGGGGCCTTTAAGGAGGTAGTTAAGTTAAAATTAGGTGATTAGGGTGGGCCTCAATTCAGTATGTTCTTATAACAAGCGATTAGGACACAAAGAAGGAGAGAGAGAGACCTGTGCATGCACAGAGAGATGACCCTGTGAGGACACAGGGAGATGACGTCCATCTGCAAACCCAGGAGAGAGGCCTCAGCAAAAACCCGCCAGCAGCACCTTGCACTTGGACTTCCAGCCTCCAAAGCTGTGGGGGAGTACACTTCTGTTGTCGAAGCCACCCAGCCAGTGGCATCTGTCATGGTAGCCCGAGCGGCCCTAACAGAATGTCCTGGCGAAAGCTGAGCACAACGGGACGTCAGGGCCCTTAGGCAGCTCATGGAGGACCCACAGCCCAGGGTCTAGGTGGACCAGGTTGTAACTGGGTGGGCTGTTTGACCCACCTGTGAGCCCAGCATAAACTTTCTGTCCCCATGGAAAGAGGCGACTGTGTGAACTGAGACCTCTGTGCCCCCACAGGCATCTCCAGGTGGGCGACCTCCACCTCCCCAGGCATAGCTTCAGCACTCGCAGCTGGCTCTCATGAACCTGATCCTATTTCATCTTTACGACAGCTCTCCAGGTCAGCATCTCCATCTGCCCTGTGTAACAGACAGGGAGGCAGGGAGGTCCGAGGGTGAATACTGGGTCGTGGGGAATCCAGGAAGGGTAAATCCATGGTCAAACCCCATCATTCAGATGTGGCCTGAAGGACTAGAGGCTGCTAGAGGCCATGGGTGGAGACAGCAGCATGGACTTCTCCCATGGAGGAGCGTCCTCTGCCGGCTGTCCAAGGCCGCTTGGCTTATCCCACCTGGAGAGGGGAGAGCAAGTTCCAACACCAAGCAGCTCAGGCCCCCAAGCCCACCACAGTCTGCCTGGGCTCCATCCAGGGAGGGAAGGGGACTTTTTCCCCACAGTGGCCAGGCCCACATGTGTCTGGGGACTGGGCTGGGGTCAGGAGAGCTAGAGGCAACAGTAAGAAGAGTTGAAACAGTGATGTGAATGAGTTGGGCAGTGGTAGCAGGCTACTAAGGGGGATATTTGGGGTCAAGGACCTCCCCAGGGCTCCTTCTATGCACCATGAAGGGAAGTGCAGGTGCCCTCTGCAGAGAAGACTCAGTAAAGGGAGTAGAAGGGAGGGTACGGCCCCTGGGCCTCCCAAAACTCCAGGCCCCTCCTGTGCTCTCTGTCTGGGCCTGGCCGCTGGCTGAGGCCGGCCCCATCTCAGGACTGTATGTCTGTCTCCATTCTGCTGTGCTCAATGGAAAATTTCCTGCTTTTTCTGTGTACCAGGAGGTCTTGCTGCATTATTCAGAAAGTCTTTAAGCTGATGCTCAACCTAGTTAGCTGCATTAACATATTTAAATCACAATTAATTGGAAAATTACAGTAAGGTGTGAAGTGGGAATCATTTCTTTCAAATGAGCATCTATGCTTGTTGATGAAACCCGAGCCATTTGTTTCTTTCCAGGAAGTCCTCAAGCCCCCAGCCGGCACGTGTGGGCCTGGCACGTGTGAGCCGTGAGCTGCTTCTTGAGGAGAGGTGTCTGCTGCACCCCCACACCCACAGGGCCTGGAGGGCTGAGGCTGGCCCAGCAGCAAGAGCAGGCGGGTGAAGGAGCCCCGGGGGAGGCTGGGATCTCACTGGCACCAGGTTTCCTGGGGGATTTCTCAGGGGCCAGTTGAATGGCAGTGGGTGTTCCTGCTTCAGCCCTGGAGAGGCTGGGCCCTGGGCAGCTGTATTCTCCAGGGCTCTAGACACTGTGATGTGGCCTTTCTGGCGCAGGACACTGAACCCAGCATCCCTGGGGCAGGGGCCCAACTTTCTGGTGTCCCTAAGGCCAAAGCAGATGAAGTCACTAGCAACGATGGCGGTAATCGGGAACAGTCACCCAGGACATCCCATCCTGTGTGCTGAACAGGAGCTAAAGGCATGACCTCATGGAATCCCCCAATGACCTTCAGCAAAGAGGTCTCTGTGACTGAGGCTGGGAGGGGTCACCCAGCTAGGAAAGTGACCGAGCTGGGATTTGAACCCCGCTGGCTGGTTCCAGAGTCCAGGCAACTGATCCTTTTGTTCTACTTCTTCCCACAAAGGCAGTCCAGGTGCTGGCCTGTGTGGGCGAGAGCATACACGCAGGCCTCGCTCCTGCCCCAGTGAGCCACGAGGAGGGAGGCATGTACACGCGTTCCCAATGGTGCAGGCCCCACCACCACCACCACCATGGCAGCTGGACCCTTGTTGGCCACGGGCATCCAGGTCCCATTGCCCATGGTATACACTGAGTACATCTTCCTGCAGCCAGACTAAGCAAAGCCTCCTTCAGGTGGGGAGGGGCCCAGAAGGTGCACAGATGTTTTCCCTTGTAAGGGGTGCCTGAGCCCGCAGCCAGCACCTAACATCACTGGTTGGGCAGACCCTTGGAGCTAGCAGGCCGCAGTGGCTAAGTATAGCAAGCTTTGGCCTTGCTTCCCCAGACCTTGCCTGAATGGGCCTTACACACCACAGGTGCTTAATAAGTGTTGTCAGATGTCAGGACTTTCTTCTGATTGAGAGCAAAGGAGGAAGAAGTGCATAGCTGCCTGTGGGGCACAGCGGAGTGCAATGCAGAGTGCCATGGTGTCCTGGCCAAAGGAGCACCCCCTTTTTTGCTGGGGCCTCACTGATCTGAGGCCCCCTGCTGGGAAGGCACTGGGGGAGGCACTGCAGACCTTTACTGTAAATGACGAAGTGGAGCCACTGAGGCCCGGCTCGTGGTGGTGCAGAAGATAATAAGGTAAGCAGTAATCAGAGGCAGGTGCCCGTGGGAGTTGCTCAGTATGGGAGTGTGGGGATTCATTTCCCTTCCTGCAAACAGGATGGATACGTGGCAGGCATTTGTTTTTCTGGATTCTCTGGTTGCCTTGCGAATTTGTTTCCGTCTGAGGCAGCCATGCCTCATTGCATAGCCGAAGGTCCGCTGGCGTTTCTAGATCTTTAACGCCTGCACAATTAACCAATCGTGTTACGTAATGTGTTCTTGAATGCTCCATTTATCTCGTAATTGAACATTTGTGCTTTCTGTTGGAGTGCGTTGATTTTCACTTTTAAAACTTCCATTTGGAAGTGCAAGCAAGGTTTTGGACTGAAGGTGGGGGCAGAGGGGCAGGAGGGAGCTCCGGAAGGGCTGGCCCACTCCGCAGTCGTTTCTGCTGCCTGCCTTGCTCCCCTCCCACTGCCTGGCGTGCTCTGCTCGCCTCATTCTCATGCACCCCTAGTATTTCTGCGTTTGGAGATGGAGGCATTGGGGGAGAGAGGGCGAACAGCCTGAGGAAGGGCATGCAGCTGACATGAGGTGGAAAGTGGATCGGGATTCAGGCCACGCAGTAAGAGTCCAGAGACAGCTCGTGACCGCCGCAGGACACTGCCTCAGACGTCTTCATGCTCGGCAAGAGCCTGACACCAGGGCGCTGAGCTTGGGGTTCACTTCCAAAGGCTTCCTCTCCCTGGCTGTGCACTGCCCCCTCACCCCCTCACCCCCTTGCTCTGGCAAGGGCAGGATTCTGGCTGGAGGGAGGTCTGTTCCTCTTAGTAAGTCCTTGTCTTGAGCAACCTCTACTCTCTCGGCAAACTGTCGGCTCCAGGCTTCCTGCGTGCAGGACCGCCTACAGACTGCACAGCTCACTCTGATGAGCCCGTCCTGACACCGAATGAAAGGCAGAAATCAATAGTGAACTTGGGGCTCCCTGTGCCCATAAGGCCCAGAAGCTGCCTTCTCAGCCGACTGTCTTCCAGGCAGAGCCACCTGTGGGGAGGTGAAAGATACATGAACTAATGAAACCTCCCGCAGTTTCAACCTGCCCATGTGTGCGCCTGTGTGTGAGTGTGTGCATCCTCTCTTGAGTGTCCGTACGTGTTAGCTTCTGCATTTGTGCATATGCCTGTCTCTACAAGTACAGATGCACACTCGTATGTTGCTGTGCATATGTATATGTGTCTTAGGTGTGGGTTGATGCGTGCTTATCTATAGATCTCAGTGCCTGTGCATGTTGTGTGTGTGTGTGTCTGTGTGTGACTAAGGTGTGTAGTAACTCATGTGAATGTATGGGAATGCAGGTGTGCACAATGCTGCTCTATATATTGGTGATTGTCATAGGGCATGTGTGCATGAGGACCTGTGAACACAGAGTGAGTGTGTATTGCTGGTCCTTGGTGAGTATATTTAAGCGAACATGGGTGTGTGTGTATTATATGCGCCTGCTAATCAGAAAAATGTGACAGGTCCAACTGCATGAGCAGCAGCTTGTGATGTGGGCTCACACGAATTTCCCATCTGCATTAGCTACATATCCGCGGCCTGTGGGCAGAGCTGCCTCCCTGCACGGCCTTGGCCTTCTTGAGCAGACCCTATCCTGGTCCTGCTCCTCTGTACAGCCTGACTGTGTCATGGGGCCCTGCCACACTACCAAAGATAACCAGCTTCTCTGTTGAGTAGTGACCTCTGGCTCAAAGACATGAGCTGAGAGGATGGGCGTGTCCTGGAAATCATCACACGGACGTTCTCCGCATGGATAGTGCTCTCTGTCCAATCATTACTGGGACGTTCTCCGTGTGGATAGCACTTTCTGTTCGATCATCACGTGGACATTCTCCACATGGATAGCGCTTTCTGTCCAATCATCACTTGGACGTTCTCCATGTGGATAGCGCTTTCTGTCCTACGATCACTGTCTCCTCTCACTGACTGTGCATCATGTCAGTGGTGGGGACCAAAATGAGATGCCACAGCCTCCTGCTGTGAGTCTTTGGGATCACTAGATAAAGAGTCCCTGCTGTCCTTCAGCCCCAGGCAGTTTCTGGCTGTTCTTAGATTTCCATGAGGTCCCCTATTGGTCTCCACGGTGCCCCCCCATTTGGGGTCAGCTGGAGGGAGCTGATCTTTCCCCTGATCCCAGAACACTCGGGCTGGCCAATGTGTGTCCCCCCGGTCTTCCTGGCCAGTAGAACTGGGGCTCTGGGCCTCCAAGTAAGTAGCCTTACTCACTCCTTTACTATTCTGACTTCTTTCCTCTGGCTCAGAAGAGTATGGCTTCAAGAGGTCTCTGTTAATTCCAATATCGTGGCCAGCGGAGCTGACGGTGGAGGAGCTATGTGGGTGCATGTGGGCTCCCGAAACGCCACACCCAGACAGCCCACATGGATTATTCCTGGATCCAGCCTAACCATAAAGTCCCCCTTTTGTCTCCTTGTTTACTTATTTCTCTTATACAACTCATTTCTCCAAAAATCCAGTATCTGATATGGCCTCCCTGTAAATACCTGAGAGGACAAAGACATATGCTCACACATACAGATGCACAGACACACAAACATGTATACAAACGTATTCCCACACAGGCATACCCACACATACACACATACATGGACACACACACATACATGCACACATGAGTGCACACACACATGCATGCGCACATGTAAACACATGCATGCACACATGAAAACACACACAGACACACACACACACACATGCACACATACACAGTAAATGCAGTATCCAGACTGAAGACTGACAGCCAACAAGATCATGCATGATTCAGGAGGAACTCCACTCCTGGTAAATATGGCAGGTGAATTTGGAAAAGCCATTGGTCATCCACTCATGCCTGGCCAATTTTCAACTAGGACAGGCCTCCTGCTTAAAGGAACTCTGAATGGCACGTGCCCCTCCCTCACCCTGGGCCCCAGTTCCAAGGAAATACGCATCCGTGCTTCTTTTGTGCAAGTGCTGATTTTGCACTCACTGCTGGCTTTCCTGGACCTTGCTTCCTAAATCTGGAACAACTCTGTGGGCTACATTGCTTTCCTAGAGCTGCTGTGAGAAAGCACCATAGACGTGAACCCAGGAGGCGGAGCTTGCAGTGAGCCAAGATTGCGCCACTGCACTCCAGCCTGGGGGACAAAGCGAGACTCTATCTCAAAAAAAATAAATAAATAAAAATAAAAAGCACTGCAGAATGACTCTCTCACAGCTCTGGAGGTCAGAAGTCTGAAAAGTGTCCACAGGCCACGCCCTCCCTGCAGGCTCTAGAGGAGGAGCCTCCCTTGCCTCTCCCACCCTTGCCGGCTCTGAGGCACTCCTTGGCTTGCAGGTGCATCATTCCAATCTCTGCCTCCACCTACATGTGGCGTTGTTCCCATCTGTGTCTCTGTGCTCGAATCTCCCTCTCCTTATGAGGACACTAGTCATACTGCATTTCGGGCCCACCCTTTTCCACTATAACCTCATCTTAACTTGACTACATCTGCAAAGACCCCGTTTCCAAATAACTTCACATCCACAGGTTCTCTGTGTATGAATTTTTGGAGGATAAACTATTCAACCCAGTATATGTGCAAAAAATAAAGTTTAAAAAATGAGATGCTGTGATATGCTGTTTGAAGGCAGAACTGAATTGCATGGGAATCAAGAGACCTCTCCTGACTGCTAGATTGGTATGAAAAGCCAGGGCTGAGAAATGTGGAGAGTAGAAGCATCAAAATGTGTGGAGGTGGGATGGGGCTCCAAGCAGCTGTGTGCAGGCAGCCTCCTTCCTTGTCGTCAGGTTGGGAGTGGAGGCCAGGGCAGAGTGTAGACTAGGCTCTGTTTTCTCTGCCCCCACCAGACCGTGTTCTCCCAGGCTCTCATGTGCAGTGGCTGAAACACTGCCGTGTCTTTGCCCCTGGAAAAAGCAACATGGCATTTCAGTCTAGATGAGCAAAGAGTGAGAAGATTCAGACGCCAAGATGTCAACAATACGTGGAGGTAACTGTGCCAGGACAGTTAGGAGATGGGGTGCTGACAATGGCTGCAGCTGGCAAGATGAAAGACAGAAGGAAGCCTGGCTGTCTGGCAGAACATTCCAGAGGCCGGGAAAGTGCATGTTAACATCACACCCAAGTGCTCATCAAAAAGTGGACTCTCATCCATTCAGAGCACATTCCTTCCTCTCCTGGAAAACCCTTCTCATAGTTACACTTCTCAACTATAGGGTTTGAGCCCATTACTGGGCATATGCGCTTGCACTGTTGTAACGGGGTTGCTTTGCGTAGTGTTATCTGAAGAAATGGTAAATATTTTAAATTCTACTTTCCTGCTCTGTATGGCACTAAATTTTCTTGTTCCTCTCAATTACATTTGACAGGGACAGTAATTTATTCCAGATGTACAAATCAGAACAGGTGACTGCAATTTCAAGGAAATCCAGTTTTGTGTTATATAGTTTCCCTTAACTTATTCAAATGTTACACAGTCTTTGGAAATGACAGTTCATAATAAATAAGCATAATGTGTTCGTATGAAGTTAAGGAGTTAATTGTATGGAAGGAACGTCCACAGAGTCATGCTTATTTCTAGAATCATGTTTATCAAACATTTTAAGGGCAATCAGAGTAAGAAATACATTTCACATCATGACCCAGCACTCAGTGCTGACGTAGTTGAAACAAAAATCTGAAAAGAGAATACTTACATGAAATGCATTTTGATTCTTATCTCTTGCCTATTGCTGTTTCCTAAAAATGCTGGCTATGACCTATTAAATTGATTTCATAGCCCACATGGCTCATATATTGGAAAACATTTGTTTTAGAGTCATCATAACATTCACCACTTTGGTAAGTTTCTGCCTCTTGCAAATATTTCTCTAGGCTCAGAATTAAGACTAGTGCTTATAGAAGGAAGGAAGGTTCTGGTGCACTACTTTAAATTAGATTTATAATGAAAAACACCTTCAAGAGTATTGTTTTCCTCCAAAAGATGTTTCTAAGGCAGATCACAAATAATTAAAGGGCAATCTTTTATGTGCTTTCTTCTTTCTCCGGATTAACAAAGGCTGAGCAGGCAGAGGGCGCTTGGACAATGATGTCCCGCTGAGCCCTCCAGCACTCTGCAACCACCTTCCCCAGCTCTGTTTGAACTTTCAGGAAAGAGTGAAATTCTCACTAGTAACATTGGTAAATAGTGTGTGCCTTGGCAGCAGGGACTTTTATGTGTGACACGAGCATGGCCAGTACCATATTTAGGCAAATACAGGCAATAACCCCTCATGGACAAAGTGTGCACATAAAATAGAGGATAATCCAACTTCCTCCTTTCTTCCATTTATCACTCATTTTCCTCCTTCTTCCTTCTACAACAACAGTATAGTTTATTTTATTTAAAAAAGCTCAAATATACAAACAAATGGAGAAAACTGTATGATGTAGTCTCAAGTGCTCATCACATAGATTCAGGAGTTATCAGAATTTTGCACTACTTGGGTTTTTTTTTTTTTTTGCTGAAGTATTTAAAAGCAAATTTCAGATATTATTCATTTGACTTCTATGTATTTCATTGTGAATCTCTAAAGAATACAGACATTTTCTCACATCAGCACAATGCCATTATCTTAAAACGACGAGAAATACACATTTGGAATAATCAAATTCCCAATCTCTAGTCCAGTGTCCTCAGTTGTCTCAGGTCTAATTAGAGCTGCTTTGTTAGATCCAGATTCAAACAAGCTCCACACTTTGCATTTGGCTGCTAAGTCTCTTTAGGTCTCTTTCTATTTAAAGCACCCTCCTTTTGTTTTATTCCGTGACTTTGACTTGTGAATGAAACCAGCTTGGTGGTCCTTTAAATGAATTTGTCTGTCTGTTTCCTCATTGTGTCATTTAACATGGTAGTCTATCCCCATATTTTCTGAAAACTGGAAGTTAATTCTAAACACTTGATTAGATTTAGGTTGAATGTTTTTGCCAAAGATCATCCAAATGTCAAACATTGTGGCTTCCTCTATGTGTAGCACATCAGCAGGTCCGCAGCACCTGGTTATTCCACCTTTAGTGATGTGCAATTGATCAATGAGTTCCTGTGGTGGCAGCCTTATGCCTCCAAAGTTCCCCATGAAGCCTTTACCCCGTGGTTCCATCTATTGCTGCTCATTTCCTAAATCAGCAACCTTTGGGGAGTTTGTAAAATAGTGATTGTTTATTGTATCATTCTTTCCATTTCATCAGCTGGAATTCTTCTATAAAGAAGAAATTATGATGTAGGTTTACTTAGTTTTTCAAAAATACAATTAATGGCTGGGCAAGGTGGCCCATGCCTATAATTCCAGCACTTCAGGAGGCTGAGACAGAAGGATCACTTGAGCCCAGAAGTTTGACACCAGCCTGGGAAACATGGCAAGATCTTGTCTCTACAAAAAATAAAAATAAAAATAAAAATAAAATTAAATTAGCTGGGTGTATTGGCATGTGCCTGTGGTCCCAGCTACATGGGAAGCTGAGGTGGGAAGATCACTTGTGCCCAGGGGGTTGAGGCTGCAGTAAGCTGTGTTCACACTGTTGCACTCCAGCCTAGGTGACAGAACAAGACCCTGTCTCAAATATATATAAAATTTAAGTTGTTTGAAATTTTCATACTCGGAGAACACATATGAATATTGATATATTCATTATGTAGTTATTCATGATATAAACCTGGAATAAGTCATCCCCAGGAGTCTGACAACCATGTGTCTGGCTGCATCTTTAAGGCTAAATGGAAGAATGGAAGAGCCAGTGATTAGCTGGCTGACCTATGGCGGAGTTGCCTCCTTTCCCACGAGGCTGGAATGCCAAAGGCCCTCTAACTTGTGAACATTCTCCGGACAGTTCTGGGAAACTGGTACATCTGGACACAGCCTTGGCCACTCTCCATGGTCAACCTCTTTTTTTACAGAAAACTACGTTGGAGGACTTAGTCTGTCTAATAAGGAGAAGTTGCCAGGTATGTTCAACTACCATGTTTGATTTGAAGTGTAGGGAGTAGGGAGGAAGTTGTGGTAGGACATAAATAGGGAAATGAAGGGCTATAAGTGTAAAGATTCTTACCATGACCTCTCAATGCATCTAGAAAGGAGAGATTGTATCTTTCATCCAATCAATGAAAGGGTCTTTTTTCCTTCTCTTTTTCATTCATCCAAGTAAATGAGGGATACTTTTTTAATCATAGTCAACTCACTCACACACAAAGCCATAATTTAGATGGCACATCAATATTCCTATAATTTTCTTGTTAAGCATAGCAACTGAAAAGTGACTATTTAGTTGAGAAAAGTGAGATGTTGGCTTCAAAGAAGGAAAATATATAGCCTATCAATTGGTCCCAAACTCTTGGGATTCATACTTATGTGGAATTAACCTAAGACAAGAAGGAAACAGGCTAGCAACTCATAGTAAAAGTCACACCCAACATATCTCTTGCCTCAGTTCATTTAGGGTTGCTACCAAGGAATATCTGAGGTTGTGTCACGTACAATGAAAAAAGGTTTATTTGGCTCATGATTCTGATGATTGGAAAGTTCAAGATTGGGATCAGCATCTGATAAGATCTTTCAGTCTTTTTTTTTTTTTTGAGACGGAGTCTCGCTCTGTTGCCCAGGCTGGAGTGCAGTGGCACGATCTCGGCTCACTGCAAGCTCCGCCTCCCAGGTTCACATCATTCTCCTGCCTCAGCCTCTCCAAGTAGCTGGGACTACAGGCGCCCGCCACCACACCCGGCTAATTTTTTGTATTTTTAGTAGAGACGGGGTTTCACTGTTGTCTCGATCTCCTGACCTCGTGATCCGCCTGCCTCGGCCTCCCAAAGTGCTGGGATTACAAGCGTGAGCCACCGCGCCCGGCCAAGATCTTTCATTCTAAACTGCTTCCATTCACAGTGGAAGGCAAAAGGAGTTGCCTTATGCAGAGATCCCAGGATGAGACAGGAGGAAAGAGAGAGAGGCTGGCGGTGCCAGGCCCTTTATAGCCACCATATCTGGTGGAACTAATAGAGCGAGAACTCACTCACTCCTAGGGAGGACATTCATCTATTCATGAGGGATTAGCCTCTGTAACCCAAACACCTCTGGCCCCACCTTCAACACTGGGGATCAAGTTTTAATATGAGGTTTGAAGGGGATAAACATTTAAACCATAGAACCCCTCTGCTGCCAAAAAAAAAAAAAAAAAAAAAGTAATGCACTCATCCACATAGCCACCAATGACTGAGCCCAATCAGACCCTTTTTCCTAGCCCGAAGATAAAGCAAACCATCTGGCTTACTCTGTGAGTATTCAACTGGTTAAGCTGGAATGAAGTGTGCATTACCCTGTGAGTACTCAACTGGTTAAACTGGAATAAAGGGTGCAAATTACAGGTTCAACTCTACTCTCAAGTCATGGGCTGTTACATGAGACACGATCTGAGCAGACAATAAGTCATGTATCGATCAATCAATCATTTGATGGATCCAACTGGTTGTTTATGACATGATAGATGTCTTGACTGAATGCAACCTTGATATGGTTTGACTGTGTCCTCACCCAAATCTCATCTTGAATTGCAACTCCCACAATTCCCATGTGTTGTGGGAGGAAGCCAGTGGGAGGTGATTGAAGTATGGAGGTGGGTCTTTCCTGTGCAGTTCTTGTGATAGTGAATGAGTCTCATGAGATCTGATGGTTTTAAAAATGGGACTCTCCCTGCGCAAGCTCTCTCTTTGCCTGCTGTCATCCATGTAAGACGTGATTTGCCCCTCCTTGCCTTCTGCCATGATTCTGAGGCTTTCCCAGCCACGTGGAACTGTAAGTCCATTAAACCTCTTCCTTTCGTAAATTGCCCAGTCTCAGGTATGTCTTGATCAGCAGTGTGAACATGGATTAATACAAACCTTCTTTTCCCAGGCTCTTCAGTATATGTGCACAGCCTAACGATGATCTTTGAGGATAGCTCCAAGCATTTTTCTTCTGGAATCGACAGGTTCCAGACATTTGATCAAATACATAGGCTGAGGCAGATATCCTGGTACACATAATGGTTGTGAAGAAGCCTGTTGTGCCTGGTTATTACAGATCACATGTAACAGTGTGTAAAATCTCCCGCTGTTCAGAGATTCTTGTACTAAGCAGGTTAATTAAACCTTAATTTGAATCTCCCAGCTTATATGGGTCTGGCCTTAAAATTCTCCCACCTAATTCTCTGTCTATGTATGCATTAGTGAAGGAGGGAGAGGTAAGGTAAGGCATTTTATATGCCTGAGTCATTAAATTGCCTTAATCTAATTAGTAGGTTGTGAAACAGTTGAAGGGATTTGATGGACATGTCACCTTAGGAAAGCCAATATATTTAAAAATATTATTTTCCTTTGCAAAACACCAGCTGTAATGTTTTTGGTATGATAACAATTCATGGTAAAATTAAATTAGCTGGCATTACCTAGGAGTCCCTCATGAACACATTTATACCAGGCACCTGCAGATCTGGCTGGGGCTATAGATCCCCCAACTTTTAGAGACAATGGTCAACTTCAGTCTGGCTTTGAGGCATTAAGCTAACTTTAGGACTCAAAACATATTTGTAAACTTCCAAATGCTAGGCAAAACACAGCCACAGCCTGCATCTTCCAACCCCATCACTGCCTGTATCCCACCCCACAAACACACGCACACACCATCACCCAAAAGTTCTGATGCTTGACCCAGCCTCTAATGTCTACCCTCCTACTTACCTTTACAGTTGTAAGTATAAATCAATCCCTTGTCACTGATGAGCCCTCTGGGAAATTCTGTCTCAGCTCAGGACACTAAAAGATGGTCATGAAAACTTTCCACACCGAAGCCCACATTTGTCGGCGTGCATTGCTAAATGTCGGACCACAGGGACTGCTTTCCTAAGAGGTAAAAGCAAGTATGGCTTCTCTGGTCCCAGATTTTTATCTTATACTCGGTAAGAATCCACTCTGCATGTAAGAAACATTAAATTCCCACTGTAGCTTGGGCTTCTGGGCACACCACTAAAAAGTATAAACAAACAAATTCATGCATACACTTCGGCACCTGACTAACAGCATCTCTAGGAAGAAGTAGAGATAAGAGCATCCTATGAGCCTTGTAACACAGAACAGTTTTGGTGGTTGAACTTGAGAAAAGGTGCACTTTACTAGTGGAACTCCATTCTCAACTCACTACAGGAGGCTGTGTGAGAAAACGGTCTAAAAACAGGCAATCAATAATTTGTATAGCAAACACAGTGTGCTGTTAAATAGTATAGTCCGCAGATGTCTTTGAAGAGAAGGGGGAGTGGAAGGAATAAGTAGCCAGAAGTAACCCATGGAAGCAACTTGTCTGTATGAACAAGGGTCTCTGAAGGAAGTTACAAAGCACTTGCTGCCTGGCTGACATCCCACTGAGATAAATGCACGAAGATCTCTCATTTAAAAGAGATGTGCGGCTCCAGCCAAAGGCCTGCCTACTCCAAGCACTTTGGGTCGAGCCAATCTCAGAACTGCAAATGACACAGAATCATGGATGTCAGGCATGAGCAGGGAGGAGGAGGCACCTGACTAAATCTTCCTTTGCCCCCAGTTAGGACCAGGGCTCCCCGTCGGACAGGACTGACGGTTTGCATGGCCTTAGAAGGATGGTCACCATAGTGGCACTCAGTGGGCTCAGCCACACTTACTAAGTGGCTTCTCAACACTGCTGGGGCCGTGAGAGTATGGAGGACATTCTGCCAATGCTTTCTGGAGCCTCAGGAGGCGAGGTGCCCAGCTGCCTCTTGTCAGACAGCAGACCTTCTGGGCTATGATCAGGGATAAGACTGTGGACTCTGAACCTGGGCTACCTCAGTTTGAACCCAGACTTGCCAGGTACTAGCTGTGTGGCCTGGGGCAAATCACCTAACCTCTCTGTGCCCCTGTGTTCTAATGAGTAAAACAGGGATTAAACTAAACCCTGTAAGTGAAAATGCTTCATGAGTGCCTCCATAGGAAGCCCAGTACAAATGTTAGCAGTCTTTTTTGGAAGGTTCACTGTAGCCAAACCAGGCAGAGCGCTTGTCTTTGTCCCATGATGGTGCTGCCAGACTAGGTGTGAGCTCACCTTGGATCCCATCCACAGGACCGTGTTGCTGGAGGTACCAGGACCATCCTTGTGGAGAATGTCTGTGACTGGTGGCCCGACACATGGAGATTCGGAGGCCGCCAGGCATGTGTTATGGGAATGACTGGTGTGTTTTCAGAGATTCCATGGCGACCAGGCCTCTGTTCATCCTGCTGGCCAGTAAATCTGTTTCCTCCCTCTTGGCGTGCACTGGTCTGTTTTCCCTGACGTGCCAGCGGCTGGCGGCGGGTCTCCTTCGGGACACCCTCCCTGGGGTTCCCTCTTTCATCCTCTTTGTGTCTGTGTTTGTGTGGCTTCTGCAGAGCCCAGGAGTCACCGTGCAGGCAGCCCTTGTCTTTACGATATTGGTCCTCGCAGCAAGTCAGCACAGAGCTTGGCATGTGGGGAGGCTGCGAGGGACACCCCCACTGCTTCCTTCTGCAGGAGAGTGTGTAGATATTTCATACAACAGAAAACTGAGCTTTACTGAACTGCTCTGGATTTTCACGAGAGGGAGAACGCGTTGTCACCTTTTTGTTTTGATTTCTTTTTTGGCCAATGCAGCCAAAGTATTCCACTCTTATAAACGACTTGCGGAACTAACATCTCTTCCACCTCAAGCACAGGCAATGTCTTTTTAGAGAGGAGAGAACAGATCCCTTGTGAAAAATGAAAGCCTGGGAATTAGGCGAAGATATGGACTTCCCATAATCAGGGCTTCTCAACCTCAACTCCACTGAATTTAGGGCTGGGTTGTTTGTTGTTGTGGGGGCTGCCCTGTACTGTGCAGAATGTTTGTAGCGTCTGTGGCCTCTATTCACTGGTTACCAGGAGCACCCCCCCCAGTCGTGATGAACAAATGATGATGCCTTCTCTGCTGTCTGGAGGGGCGAGGCTAAATATCCTCCCTGCATTTGCAGAGGAGGAAAGAGCAGGGGTTACCTGTGTTGCCTTTGCAAATCTGGGCTGACACAGCCACGTGAACAACCTGGCTCCCACGGACTTGCGTAGCTGGGATGCCAGTGGGGAAGGGTTGTGAGGTGTAAATGTCCATATGGGCTGAGAAAAGGAGGAAAGAACAGTGCAGTCTTTCATGACCAAATGCTCCCCTTTTCACCAGGGAGAGAATGAAAAACACTGTGTTTGTGGGTGAGGCACAAACACTACTTTTTGGGGCCTATAAACTTGGAAGCAGGGAGGTGCTAGACTCTGAAGCCAATTTCATTACCAGGGCCAGCTTGCACAGTCAGAGATTCAGTCATCGCTGCAGTGAGTGAAATATGGGCTCTCTTCACAGGAGATTGAGAATTGGGCCTTTTCATCTGTAGAGGGAAGCCAAGTGGGTGCCATCGGCCCGAGGAAGGCCCCTGCTCCAGAGGAAGCTGGGCTTTCTTTCTCCTTTAGAACTGCCTGGCTGCGCTGTTCATCCGGGTGCAAAGACCGATCGCCATATGCACTTCTGGCCAGACCACACTCGACCTCAGAAGCCCCTTCTGCTCCCAAGCAATTTGCAAAACTCTGAAGGCCAGTAACATGGGCCGCCTACACATCTGACTTAGAGGGAACCCTTGGCGTCGACGTGTTTGGCCAACTCTCCTAACATCTGCTTTTATGTCAATTAAGAGATTTCATTTTCATATTGAGCTCAACCGTGGCCAGGTGACCTCACCCCCAGGTGGCACTGGCGGGAGGCTGTTATCACATCAATTTAGAGTTCCCTCCCCCACAGAGTTCTGGGCTAGCCTGGGCCACAGGATTGTTTCTGACACACGGGAAGGTGCCAATGAGGGAGGGGCTGCGGGTCCTTGGGGGTGCGGGGTGCTTGCAGCTCATGCAGGGTCATTTCTTAGTGGAGGGGCCTAGGGATCCTTGATTCTAGCCCTCTCCTCTGTTCAGCTTCTCTGAACCCTGGCCCTGTGCTGGTTAGGGCCTTGGGGAGGGGACACACCCGCCTCTCCTGAGAAGTCCTGGTACTGACAATGGAGGCCCAGAGGTGGTGGAGAACACCTAGATCCCAGTTCCTCCTGAGGCCCTAGCTCAGCCACCCAAGTCCTGCTAGGCCTAGTCTCCCTCCTCCTGACCATCTTCTCTCCCCAGCGGCTAGCTCTGTGGAACACTGGCTCCAGCACCGGCTGTGGAAACAGGAACCTCCCCTAGAGAGGGCATCCAGCCCCATGACTATGTCTATGTGAAGGCAAATGCCTTCTTTATGAATGCTTTATGACACAGATCCCCATGTGGGGCCCTGACTCACACAGGGAGGGGGGATCAGCCGCAGGCATCATCTTTAGGCCAGAAAAGACTTGGTTTCAGGCTCTGAGCAGATTAGGACACCTCTCCTGTGAGCTGGTCAGAGCCTGAGGGACACTATGGTTTCTGTTCTAGCCCCAGCCTTTTACCTCTGATACAGTGCCGTCAAGGTTTGTGTTGTTGTTTTGGCATTCTTGGGTGTATTAGTCTGTTTTCATGCTGCTTCTAAGGACATACCCAAGACTGGGTAATTTATAAAGGAAAGAGGTTTAATTGATTCATAGTTCCACAGGGCTGGGGAGGCCTCAGGAGACTTACGATCAGTGGAAGGGGAAGCAAACATGTCCTTCTTCACATGGTGGCAGCAAGAAGTGCCGAGCAAAAGGGGGAAGAGAGCCTTATAAGACCATCAGATCTCATAAGAACTCACTCACTATCACGAGAACAGCAGCATGGGGGTAGCTGTCCCCATGATTCAATTACCCCCCACTGGGTCCCTCCGGTGACATGTGGGGATTATGGGAACTACAGTTCAAGATGAGATTTGGGTAGGGACACAGCCAAAGCATATCACCAGGTCACTGGCCAGTAGCATATATGCATGTATTTTTCCACTCTTTGTGGAGTTCTCTGCATCCTGTAGTTACTACTGGACTGAGCTTCCTAAGGCCTGTGAAGTAGGTAGCATCCCTTTCCCCTCCTTAGGGATGGGGAAGTGCGGGCAGGAGGAGGAGGACTCAGTTCGTCTGCCCGCCATCATCTGGCCAGTGATAGGGACAGCTGGGCCTGCTGCCTCCCTGTATGCAAGTCTGATTGACTTCTTGCCCTTTTATTTTTGGGGGGCTGTATTATTATTTTTTAAATTTTGGATGCCAATGACCTAGCTGAGAATATAGAAAGGGTGAAAATAAGGGTGTGTGCTTTGTGAAAAACATCAGGGAGAGAGAGGAATTTGCTGGTGTTCAAAATATTCATCGCAAGTGGTATGAGGTAGTGGGAGGCTTGGTAGCTTAGCATCTCATAGTGTAAACTTTTCCAGGAGATGTAAAGTGCAGTTATTTGCAAATATTATGGAAGTGGCAGATTGTCATGTTTTGTGAGTCACTGTCCCAGTTAATTGAGACATCTAAAGACTACGTAGGGAGAAGCTGAGGGTGTCACCCAAGAAATCTGGCTCCCCAGGCTGGCATAGCACAAGCAGGCTGGGCTTGCTTTGGGAGGGAGAAGCCAAATGCGTCCCATGTTCCCAGTGCCAGTTGATTAACAGAGCGGCATCAACGCGGTCTCCGAGGACAGGCCTGCAGGGCTACCCTCCCGGCTGGGAGGAAAGGCTGCCCCCCTTGCTAGTGGCAGAGGTGGAGCTGGAGAGGCAGCAAATGACATGCCACTGTCCCCACATAGACGGGACAGCCTGGGCAGTGCTCCAGGAAGAGCTGAAAAGAGCTTGCCAAAAAACCCAAATAAGACGTTTTCAAACTTGATAATCCACTCCATCAAAATTAAAAGTTTGCTTCTTCTGATTAAAAAGCTGATGGAATGTTACCATTATTGGTTTACGCTTGCGGCTTCTGAACCATCATGGAGGGCTGCATGGCGTCTACGCTGGCTATGTACCTATAGCCTCAATGTGTAACACATATTTATTTGTACATTCCTAGAAACAAAACCCGAGTAACTTAAGTAACTGATGCCATTGGTCTCAGGGGCATGGACCATCTCATGCTCCGAAATCCAAATTGTTCTTAAGTAAATCAGTCATTTAAAAAAGTGTCCAGGGTTGCTGAAGTTGTTTTTAAGTCTAGCATCAAAACAGTGGGAATATGGGAAGGATGAAAAGTTTATTTAAAACAGAGCTGCAGATTTGTTCTCAGAAACCAAACTGTGAAGAATTGGAAAGCTCAGGCCAGGCTAATCCACTCTGGGGAAGGGAGGGGTCCTGCAAGGGCTGGGGGAGATGGCCAGGCTCACCGTGCCTGGCTTTATTAACTCATCCGTAATTAGCCCATAGCTTCGATACAATTTAGCTTGTGCCATATGGGCTAATATAGTGCTGAACGGTACCCCCCGTGCAGGTGACAGTCTGTCACATTGAAGGCAGATTAGCATAAAACAAACAACAACACACCCTTAACGACAATGGTGCCATTTGCCACACCAGAGTTATGGCTGTGTAAGCACTTCCATTAGAAACTCTTATTTTCAAAGATTTTATAAATTAGTCATTTAAAAAATCACTCTGGGCTGAAATAAAACCCAACCAATCAGCTCTTAGCCAGCAAGGTTTATGTTCAATGATACTCGACAGAAACATGTGGCGACGGCCCCAAGTTTTGGCTGTACACTCTTTCCTCTGGGATTCACTGAATCAAATATTAAGTGCAATTTTATGCTGAATGACAGAGACAAATATTCAACCTAGGAAGACAGGAAAACATTCTCCTTCTAGGACGAGACTCGTCTGGTCTTGCAGTTTTATTCCTCCTCATTGAGACTCTGCGTTTCCGCTGTGTGCTGAGGTCAGTAGCTGAGGGAGGGGTCATGACTGAGGATGGACACCGTTTTCAAGGATTGGGGTTCAGCCTGGCAAAGTGGACCCTGGGCCCCATTCAAGGTGATTACAGAGTGTGAGAAGAGTCTGTGAGTTTTCTCTCTGACACGTTTCTGAGAAGAAAATGGCAGTGAGAAGCACAATTGTATTTGTAGTTTTCAATCATTCAGGGCCAAAACTGTGCAAGAGGTGAGAGTTCATGCACTCATGTCTCTAAAGGGCTCCACTGGGCTTGCTGGGCCCCGTTCCTACCCTGGTCCTGATGGCCATGATGCCTCTGATTCTCATTGGAAACCAGTACAGCCACTCACTCCACTGTGAAGCCTCCAATTCCTTTTTCCAAGGCTGAAATTCTTTCCTTCACGGTGTTGGTTTTGCTCCAAGCACCTTGGGTGCCCCAGAAGAACACTGGCTCCCCAAAGCCTTGAAGCTCAGCTTGCGATTTGTTCTGTCTGGTCAGATGCAAGAAGAAGGAAGAAGTCCATGGGCCATCCTGAAATGCACAGGAGCAGATTGAAGGGCTTGGAACTCTTGTTCCAATCTGTTGCCTCCAACGTGTAAGCAGCTGGATTCAAGCAATATTGAGCTTGGATATTCTAAATAATTGCATCTCCTCTCCATTTTTCATTGAACAATGAATGAAATGTCTTAACTTTGGCAGCATCCTCTGCAGGACACAATTAAACAATTAAACAAGAGGGGGTCTGGGGCCAAGAAGCCACACCCAGAATCTCGAGCTCTTGTCCAGGAAGGGACAATATAAAGGATTTGAGGGGTTTGGGCATTTCCATCAGGACATTTCCATCCTCTTACACAGGAGTGTAAGACCTGCTATAGGCAAGGAGGCTAAGGCATCTGTGGGAGATTTGGGCATCTCTAAGCATTGACCTTGGAGAAAGATCTCAAATCCTAAAGAAGGAAACCAACAATTGAGATTGGCCATTAGGCTGAGTTTGGCTCCCTTCCTAAGGTTTGGTGAAAGATGTGCTACTCCTTGGGCTGTGGTGACCGTGCCATCATCCAGAGGCTTTGATGCAAACACAGTGGTCCTTGTGGTCTCCCCTGCTCCTGACCCTCTGTCCTGTTTCCCCAGTGAGGCTCTGCTCCTGGGTTGTGCTGTGGGGGGTCTTTCCTCAGGGGGGCGTCCAGCCTTATTCTGCTTAGGGGTGTATATCTACTCACTTTTAATAACGTTCAAGTCATGACACAACCCTGGATGAGAAAATAGCATTTCTTTATTAAAACTGCCTTATTAAGTCTGTTTTTCACCAGTATGTTCTGGTGCTGTGTGTGTGTGTGTATGTGTGTGTGTGTGCGCGCGTGCATGTGTGTGTCTGTGTGTGTGTGTGCTCTTTGCTGCTAAAGACTACCTCGTCTGGCAAGTTTTGCAGACTCTTCTTTTGAAAGGCAGTTCTGCGGTTTTGCATCACTGGAATGAAATGAATTGTGCTTTGCAGACAGGAGCTAGATTTTCCTACCTCTCATTGGCCATTTATGTGACTCTACGGTTTTCAAATGGTGTGATGCAGGAGGATGCCAAATGTCCTGCCATTTCATAACCAGCAGCAGACAGAGCTCTTTTCAAATGCCACCGCTCGGAGCATCTGTTGTTATTAAGTAAGATGATCAAATGTTGTAGAGGACTTCAATTTTGGTTTTCCCATCACTTATCAAGCAAGAATAATATGCGGTTTGCGGGCAAAAGGAACGTGTTAGGGCCATTGTGGCAATGGCTGCGTTTTTTGTGTTCCTGTTTATTACTGATTGTAAAATAAACTTTGGCCTTTTAAAATAAATGTTCTAAAAATGCTCTGTGAATCCAGAGAGTATCACTCATTAAGTCCATTTAACATCATCATAATTAAAAATGCAACACTGTGTTGCATTCAGGACCCATGCCCATAAAATCCACATTGCCAAACGGAGGAGTTTCGTGGCTACCTGACAACCTTACGCTCAGAAGGGGAGAGGGGCAGGCCCACCCAGGATTGTGTGTGCGCAAGTGCACACAGACACCCTTACACACTCACAGCCCTCTGTGAGGCCTCTGGAAATCCTTGGCTGATTAGATAGCGTCTCCGAAGGAATGCTTTTAGCTGCCTCACACTTCTTCAAGGAAAATATGAACAATAACAAAACACAGGCAAAGGCAGCTTACAGACAAGATTTCATTTTGGTGAAAAAGTCACAAGAGAGAGAACTGCGGTGGCTGGAGCCACCTGGGAAGTATCGACGAGGCTGAAAGCTCCCCCTCCCCTCCACGTAACCTCTGATGGCTGCTTTTGATATTTGGAGATGATACAAACCAGAGGGCACGGAGACGGGGTGAGCCGGCAGGACCCCTCTAGTCAGAGGGGCTGCTCTGACTCCATTTCAACCTTCCAGGCCCTGTGTTCAGTCTTTTTCTCAAAGCCTTTCCAACACTCTTCTCCTGTGCTGTTGGCTCCCAACGCTTACGCCTAGGCTACTTTTGCGTTGGCAATGTGGATTCTGACTAAATGGGCACCCGTGTCTTGCTGTTGGGTCCCCAACACGTTTCAGGTTTAGATTTAATTCGAGAAGGAGTGTTCCAAGCTGCTCTTGCAACACTCAGTTGCAAGGGTGGGTTTTTGTCTGGCATCCAGAGTCTGTGTGGGTGTAATCCAAAATATTGACCATTCTGTAAAATGGAAGAAATGTTTGCTATCAAATTTCAAGCTTTATTTTCACGGAATTTCCCTGCCCAATTGCTTTCAGTGAGGCTTCACTTAAGTGATAAATAGAAAATGCATTACTTACCTAATAGTTCTTTCATCAAGAAAAGTGTTTTAAGATGAGGCTGTGAGTCACGGTTGTTTTCTCCCCTACCTGCGGACTGGTGTGCAAGAGTCAGACCTTTCCTAATGGCGGCTGGTCCTCCCCCGCAGGGCTGTCCCCTCTGCTGAGGTAGGGAAGGAGGGCCATTTGCTAAAGGGACTCCAGTTCCCAGTGATGGCACAAGCATGTCCTTTGATACTCATGAAAATGACCAAAGGAACCGAACAGCACTCTGTCTAGAGGTTCTAATGCCAGAGAGGCCCTGGTCTCTACATAACACGGGCAACTATTCTTTTTTTTTTTTTTTTTTTTGAGACAGAGTCTGGCTCTGTCGCCCAGGCTGGAGTGCAGTGGCGCAATCTCAGCTCACTGCAAGCTCCGCCTCCCAGGTTCACGCCATTCTCCTGCCTCAGCCTCTCCGAGTAGCTGGGACTACAGGTGCCCACCACCACGCCCGGCTAAGTTTTTTTTTTTTGTATTTTTAGTAGAGACGGGGTTTCACCGTGATCTCGATCTCCTGACCTCATGATCCGCCCGCCTCGGCCTCCCAAAGTGCTGGGATTACAAGCGTGAGCCACCGCGAACACGGGCAACTATTCTTTCTGGAACTTTCTCCAGCTTGAACACATCTCTCCTCTGTACTCTGTCTCCGTCCATTTGTTTTCTTGTCAGCCAACCGGAGGGTCAACTACCAGAACAGGAGCAGGTGAGTTCACCCCGGTGCCCCTACAGCCCCCACTTCACCCAGGCACCACCCCACCCACCTCAGCCAAAGAGAGTCAGTTCAGGAGGCCAAGGAGAGCTACTCTTCCTGCCTACTCTAAGAAACTTTGAGCCACATCTAAGCAAATATAAGTGATATCCCTGGTACAGTGATGGTGTTAAGTCACATGAAAAGCCATCGACATGTGCAGTAACTGTTGTCCCCATCCACTAAGGGTGGGGGGCCTCATTCGTCTGAGAAGTCGCTAAGACTCTGCCAGGGAATCATGGTCTGGCTGACCCACTGTGGACTTCAGCCTTCTCCAGAGAGTCATTTTCTCCGTAAACTAAATTTTGCACTGCACACTCTTAATATCATTAGTATTAGCAACCCAGAGGCATTTCTGCAGCAGCAACAGCAGCAGCACAGCCCGCCCCACCTCCCTGCCATGGAGCCCTGCTGCAGAGATGAGCAATGTGTCCCTGGTAGACGCCACACAGAGGGAGGTCCTGCAGTCATGCCTTCCCCCGAGGGGCTGGCCCTTCTCATGGACAAGCCCACTGCTCCTGTGACTCACACTGCAAAACCGTCTGCAGATGCTGCAGCCTCTACTTTCTCTTCTGTGTGCCAGTTGCTCTGCTTCCTGCAGAGAAATAACCTCCGTCACAGTGCATGGGGCTGAGAAGGACCTTCAAGAACATTTCATCCTTTCAGTTTGATGACAAAGAAATGGAAGCTCAGGAAAGGGTAACTTTCCCCATGTCAGGAATCCAGGGATGGCCAAGGTCAGTGCCAGTCCAGGCCCACGCTCTGTTGCCTGGGTCTCTAGTTTGTGGCCTGATGTCTGTCACTGAGGCATCTCCTGGGGTTTCCGCTTCTGAGAAGGGAGCTGTTGGCACCATCCAACAAAAGGCAATGTGATCTTTCAGAGGCCCTGGTACACGAAGCTGGCCCTCCTGCCCTCATGCCATCTTTAGGTGTGTCCAGCCTGAATATGTAGCTTACCTGCTTAGACCTTTACAGCAGCTTGCACAAGTCTACAGGTCAACATGGTTGCTGTTCACTCTGGCCTTAATTCACCTTGCATTCCATGTCCATGTCTCAGCCTCGTTGCTGTATTCACTAAGTCTTAAGGACTGTCCTTGTCTGCAAATTCCTTCCATTCAGCCCTAGATAGGTGGGCTCCACCCTCCATAGCCCGTCTGCCACCCCCAGCCTTTGGCTCCTCACTGACATGTTGTTCATCCTGGAGGCCGGCCCTGCCTCTGAGGCCTGGCTGAGGCATTTCTCACACGCACGCCCTGGCATCCCTCTCTGTGGTCATATCCCCTAAAACTCTGCAGTATCACTGACTGTTTACTGGTCAGCCACTCCCACGTGGATGGTGACCTTCACATACATGGTTGGGGCCACGTCTGCCTTGCACAGCTGAGTCATCACTGGCACCTAGCAGGCTGACAGAGCTCCACACACACCCCTTTAGGAAGAAGTGGTAGATGGAAACCTTCCCTAGGGAGCCTTTTCCCCTTATCCAAGGTAGTCATCCTCACCCAGTCCTCCAAGAAGCCATTCTACTTCATCTGTACCCTCATGTGGCTGTTCACAAGGGCGCCTTGATGCCATCATATACATAATGACAGACATGTTCTTGTGATAGTCACAATGATGGATTTAGCACCCAAGCCTTGCAAAGCATTCTACTATACACTCTTCTATGAGCTTCAGGAAGCATTACTGAGAACCTCCAAGGGCCTGGCACTGATTTGGGGACAGGGTCAGATAAGGTGCTGCACACTTTCTTTCTCTCTCTTTCTTTTCTTTCCTTTTCTTTTCATTTCTTTCTTTTCTTTCTCCTTCCTTCCTTCCTTCGTTTTGTTTTTTCTTTTTTTTTTTTTGAGTTTCACTCTTGTTGCCCAGGCTGGAGTGCAGTGGTGCAATCTGAGCTCACTGCAACTTCTGCCTCCTGGGTTCAAGCGATTCTCCTGCCTCAGCCTCCTGAGCAGCTGGAATCACAAGCACATGCCACCATGCCAAGCTAATTTTTGTATTTTCAGTAGAGACAGGGTTTCACCATGTTGGCCAGGCTGTTCTCGAACTCCTGACCTTAAGTGATCCGCCCGCCTCGGCCTCCCAAAGTGCTAAGATTACAGGTGGGAGCCACCACGCCCGGTCGGCACTGCACGCTTTCTATGGCAAATTACTGCCCTTAAGGGGCTATGGCCTGAGGAGGAGCATTGTTCATTATTCTGCAGCTGAGTGCCGGGAAATATGAGGATGGGAGGGAGAGGCAACTGTGGGCTTCCAAGACCTGATGCTTGAGCTGAGTTTGAGGAAGGGAAAGATTCTGGAATCATGAGTGAAGAATACCTGCTGCATGAATGAACGAGGGCAAGAGAGTGAAGTGAGGAAGGGGCCAGTTGCCCAGCCGCCCTCCTCCTCACCTGGTGCATGACCTGACTTCTTGTCCATCTGAGAACACCGCCTGCGGGTGCAGGAGATGCCTCCTCGTTTCCTCCTCTTTGCCACTCTTGAAATTTGTGACTTGTTCTAGAAAGAATTCCTAATTGTCCAAAGAAAGTAAACTCTAGCCAATTCTTCAACTCAGATTCCTTTTTATTTCTACACAATAGAAATGAAACTTGCATCTTACATCAAAATTTTAAATGATTATTTTAATTGTCCCCTACCCCAAGCAGAGTCTAGTTTTTGTTTGTTTTCTTCGGGTCCATTTGTTCCTCTGTTTTTCTGCTCCATCCAAGCACTGAGATGTGCTTTGTTCGACCCTCTCCATCCAGGTGTTCACCCTTCTCTGTCCAGGTCACCTGCAAACTCAGGGTGAGATTTGCAATGCCAGCTTGAGACAGTTTCCATGGTGCGAAGTGGGATTTGTCATGAAATTCTCAGCACAACCAATACATTTTCTCTTTTTATCTAATGTCAAAATATAGCTGTTTGCAATTTTTGTCTCCGATTTGAGTTTTGTGTTTGACTTTGTTATTTAAGGACCAAGAGTTTATAAAAAGTCTGGCTTGAAGCAGCCTGGAGGTAACTGCCTGGAGGCCCCTGGCTCGGTGGAGGGAGCACAGACCAGGTCTTTTGTTGTTGTGTGCTTGAGGCTTCCTGAGCTTGGCGCCTGTGCCCGCCCTGCCTCCTGTTACCCTATGAGCACTGCCCTCCTTTAAGGCCGAGTTGGGTCTGCAGCTGCAAAGGCCGCTTCTAGGGGACGGGGAGGTGAACGAGAAGCAAGGCAGGGCTCTCAGAATACGAAAAAGAAGTAATTACCTTCTACCCATCCCAGGACTCCTTTAATTATGGGCTCTGAGCGGGAAGAAGTAAATATCCCAGGCCTTGACCCCGGACCCCTCTCCAAGGAAACTGGGTCTTCCTTATTCCCTGGGGCCACGGCCAGAGCACCAGATCCTCCCCTTGCCTAAGAGCGCGGTCCAGATGCTCCTCCTTCTGAGCTGCAGCACAGCCCAGCCAGGTAAACACGGCTCTTGGGTTCTTGAAGAATCCAGAGAGGCCGTGGATGGGAAGTGGGGGGTTCCCAGAATAAGCATTTATCACATAAAGTCCACACAATCCAGAGTATGCGGGAATGTTTCTCCAGATGCAAGTCTTAGGATTCTAGAACTTTCCTGTGTTACAGTCCCAGAGGAGGAGGGCCACTGACAGGTGGTTTTCAATCAATAAAACAACTAGCTTTGAAAGTGGAGGAGAGACAAAATGAAGGCAGACAAAGCTCAAAAAGGGAAGTGTAAAAAAAAAAACATAAAGACTGGGAAAATGTGCATTGTTTTCAAGCCCCACCCCCCACCCCCTTGCAGGCAGAGCTTACAACATTGAGAAACTGCACTGCTTCCCCAGCATATCATTTCCATTTGTAGCAACCAGCAAGCCTGGAGGCCTCTTCCATCCCCTCCAGGCAAAGGGACTCCAGTCACCAGGCCCTGCCATTGCTAACGTCACCCTGTTTCAGATTCACCTTCCTCCTCAAGCTTGTCCCTGCTGTCACTGACTTGCACTGGGCTCTGGGCTCAAACCCTAGGTCTTTCCTTCAACCATGTAACAGATCTTATTCACATGGTGTCAAGCACTGTATTGGCTGTAGGGCACTTGGTGAGTCCCAAACTTCACTGTTGCTCTTTTTTTTTTTTTTTTTTTTTTTTTTTTTTTTTTTGAGACGGAGTCTCGCTCTTTCACCCAGGCTGGAGTGCAGTGGCGCGATCTCGGCTCACTGCAGGCTCCGCCCCCTGGGGTTCACGCCATTCTCCTGCCTCAGCCTCCCTTGTAGCTGGGACTACGGGCGCCTGCCACCTCGCCCGGCTAATTTTTTGTATTTTTAGTAGAGACGGGGTTTCACCGTGTTAGCCAGGATGGTCTGGATCTCCTGACCTCATGATCCGCCCGCCTCAGCCTCCCAAAGTGCTGGGATTACAGGTGTGAGCCACCGCACCCGGCCTGCCTGCTCTGTTTTTTTTTTAAAAAAAAACAAAGTAAAAGATAAAAGGAAAAGTTGTGCAGAGTCAATGAAAGAATAAAATGTGATAATGAATTAAACACAGGGCATGGTACTGGACACAAAGAAGAAACTGATAAAGTGCTTATTCTAGAAAAAGCATTCAGACTGTGGGCCCACCTGCTTCAATGACAGGCAAGCATGAAGTCCTACATTGCGTGTCCTGATTCCTAACATCAAAGGAAGGTTGACTTTTGGAGCTCAATGTTAAAGGCTAAGTAGATTTGAGAATCCAGCTGGGGCTGGACAGTGTTGAAGGTGTGGCCCAAAGCGTGGCCCACTTCCTAAGTTAAACTCAAAATTATTTGAGGATGTGTAGGAATTCGTTTGCCTCTTGAGGACCCAGCACTCTGAGCCCTGCTCCCTGATCTGATGGCCAGTGGTTAATGTGCAGTACGGGCTCTACACCCCCGATAGGACGGATGTAATGAAATCCCACAGAGAGCCTTGGTACAGCTGAGAAGAGGGCATCATGGAGACCCAACACGTGATTTAAAAGGCCACTGTGGCTATCATTAGCAGGATGGTCAGCATCATTATTTTCATTATCCCCTGTGCTCAGTCTTATTAAACTTATTAAACCCTGGTTTATAAGTAGGGAAAGAGAATTGAGGAGGTAGAGCACTTGTGCAGGCTGGAGAGTCAGAGAGTCTCAGGGACAGATCCCAGGACTCCCTCCTCTTCCCCACACCATGCGTTTCAGGGTCCAACTGGTCAACCAGGGTTATCATCAACAAGCAGCACTGGGGCTTGGCCTATACATCTTCAGACCATTCTGGTCATGACATGGGGTTAGAAATATATATATATATATATCTCCCTTAAATACTTGAAATGGATGAAAAGCTGTATTGTTCTTAGGGTCCACCTACAGGTATGAAGAAGGCTTTTTTTGCTCTTTTCCCAGAATGTTCTACAACAGTAGAAACAAAGTAACAGGTCATCTCTGTGCCTTTGACAACTGGATGCTTTCTAAGGTGGGGCTAAAAATAAGTGATGGGTGAGACCTTGCTCTTCACATGTCAGTGAGAACTGGATTGGGTCAAAAACGTTTCCTTCTCTTTGAAGGAAAGAGACATGCTGAGTGGAGAGAGAAGCAGCTGTTGTCAGGGAAGCCAGGTTTTGGGTTTGGCTCCATGCGTCAAGAGTCAGGGCACGCAGGGTGGGACTTTATTCTCGCCTGTCATTGGAGAGGGTTGGCCCATGATCTGAATGCTGAGAGTGCTCATCTCTCCAAAGTGCCAAGCTTCCCTGCATGTAAAGGCCAGCAATCAGGAGGCTCTCATGGTACAGCTGTTTAGCCACAGTGGTTCTCCAGGCACCTGGTGGCAGAGCCAAAAACACAGTCATTTGCAACTTAGTAGCACACAATCCCCAGGTCTAGGACCAGAAATGACTGTCAGGGGCAGAGATGGGGATAGATGTGGAGATACCACAGGAAGAGGGAGGTGATGCACCTGCTGTGGCCTGACTAAGGACTGAAGTGGGGGGAAGCTCCCAAAACTAGGGGTGGGAACTTTTCGTGGCAGCTCACTTTTAACAAACTACTTCCAAAGCTGCTTTAAATCATCTACCTGCTTCAATATCCCAACCGCCCACGTTATTTTTCATCCATCCCCATCCCTACAGGTTATCTCCCCAAAATCAGTAAATCCAATTTGTCATCACTCAGATATGTTTTCAGGCTCTGAACAACCATTTTTTATATAAACCAAATGGGATTAACTTCCATCAATTGTTTAACTGCAATCAAGACATGTTCATAAACAATGTAAATATATTTACTACATTCTTTACAAGACAAGCTTCACAACCAGCCAAGAAAGTGGGATAAGAGGGAGCCCTTCCTGATGCTTTACGGAACGATTCATGAGTATGGATTGCTATGTCTCTTTAATTTTACCTTGGCTTGAGGGAGCCTTATTTTCCTAGGGATTTAGGTTAGCTCCCAGATGGTAAAAATCAGGATCAATCTTTTTTTGAGTTAAAAATCACTCTCACATCCATTCTTACTATTTCTCCACTAGGCTCTCATTTCCCAGTACCTCGCTAAAAATAACTGCCAGTGGTTTGTGGAATTTGTTTGCTAATTCCCTCACTCCCCAAAGGTACTTGCTGGTGACATGCAATAAACTTGACCAGCTCAAATTTCATGTTATCTTGCGTCCTCACTCAGTGTTTCTCGGTGGATATAACCATTTCTGAACTCTCTTAAGTTTACATGTGCTGTTTTTCTTGTAAAACAAAAACACTGGTGCTTTAGAAAGTTAACAGGACCATGCATTTTACCTCTTTCATGCATTACTTGGGCTTTTAATTGTATTCAAGGAGTGCTCCCATTGGTCAGGCACTGTTCTAGGCACGTGGTCTCCACCAATGGACAAGATAGACAGGGGTTCCTACTCTCACGGTGCATACTCTGGTGGAATGGGGCAGACCAAGCAGGATACACACAACCAATAAGTGACGCATACGGCTTGTTGGAAGGTGGTAAGCATGGGTGGAAATAAGAATAGGAGAAGATAGTGGCCTTTGGATGGGTGCCTTGCTGGTTTTCTGAAGTGGGACTGCAAGTCGTTGCAAGCTGTCACTTAGCCTTGGCAAAGAGCACCAGTACCCGGGCACCCCTCTGTGTGATGCCCGTCCTAAGCCACCCTCTCCTGTGTCTTCAGCGGGGCTGTGCTCACCGCTTTTTCTCTCCCTCTGAGCACTTTCCCCTTTCCCCTCACTGCCGTGGCTCTGCCTGGCTCTGTTCTCTTTTGTTCTCTGGCCTACAGATGCCCACTGAGCTTCCTTTGGTGACTGTCCTTTGCTGGTGTGGACTCTGGAATTTTAGTCTCTCTTTTGTCCATCAAGCAGAATGCATTTCAGCCATCTTCTGAACCAGCCCAATGGCACTGTACTGCTTTACCTTTAGGATGAGGAAAGTTTATTTTCACGGAAGCAGGGGAGTGGAGATTGGAATAAAACGTTGGGAAAAATCAGAAATCACTGGTTCAAGTCAGAAATTTGAATAGTTTTTGTGAAAACCTCTTATATATCATGTTGTGAATATCTTCATTTTAGTCAATAGTCATGCCTCCCTGTGTAGATTGTCATAGACTAAGTGTGAAAATTATGGAAACACTTGCCTTTGTGCAAAGAAATGTCCATTTCCGTGGGATCCGATCAGCGTTTGGCAGTTTATTATTTAGGATGTGTTGCTAGATGTTTGTTGACACTCTGCACCCAGATTAGAAAGTACATTTCTGTGCTGAATCCATTCCATTTGACCTGTCTTTCTGGGCCACTCTCTGTGACGAATCCCAGTTTTCTCCTCGTTTCTGCAGCCTAGCTGCTGCCTCCCCACAATCCTTCACTGCCCCTACCCCGCCTCCCCGTCTTTATGCCCCATGAATCCTGGGCATCCTGCCATCCCATTACAGCCTTCTTCTGCGCTCCCCCACTCCAGCTCCACAGCCTCCCCCTTCCTCTGACCTCTCAGGCAGTTCCTGGCACACCTCCAAGACCCCCTACCTTTGGCTGTTAGAGTTGCGGAGCACAGCAGCTGTGACCGCTGCTCAGCTGGGCCCTGACACTGGGCGAAATGGAAGCCTCCTAGACTCCAGCTTGCAATGCACGGGAAAGCCCTCACATGCAGGCTGCAGGAGCTTGCTGGCCTGTGCAAGGGCTCCGGGGCCCTCGGGCAGCCCCTGGGAAGGTGTCCTGAAGAGGACATCCTCGGAGGCGGCCTCGGTGCCACCCCCCAAGGCCCAACCTTCCCCAAAGACCAAGGTCCCGCACACGATAAGCTGCAGGTTAAATGTATCTTGGTTTTTTATTTTTGCCTCTGATCAACTTTTGCCAAGTTGTAACCTTCAAGTACAAGGCACACCAACAGACTCACGGTGGGATGGACGCGTTCTGATGCAGTTCAGATGCAGTTTTCATCATCTTTAAACTCCTTATTGAGGGAAGGAAAAAGGAAAAGGTAGAACAATAATTGTTGCTCCAGTTTCATTTAAAAATAAAAGAACCGAGGCCGGGCGCGGTGGCTCACGCTTGTAATCCCAGCACTTTGGGAGGCCGAGGCGGGCGGATCACGAGGTCGGGAGATCGAGACCACGGTGAAACCCCGTCTCTACTAAAAATACAAAAAGTT
>NW_026652278.1:4941543-4976417 GCF_009828535.3 Hylobates moloch | reverse complement strand
AGCGAGACTCCGTCTCAAAAAAAAAAAAATAAAAAATAAAAATAAAAGAACCGAAAGCAAACCACTGCCAATATAAGAATCAAGTTATCAAGGTAGGGCTGTATGGAAAATTAGGTGAGCTCAAAACATTTTTACAGGGTAGCTAGGAAGGCGTGGACCCAAGGTCACAGAACCTTGTGAATCCTGTGTAGCATCTGATAGATTCAGGATCAGCTGCATCAACTGCCCTGAAATTCAATCCGGGGCGCCAGCCCCTGCTCCCTCCCCTGCAGAGCATAAGTGTTCTTACCGGGCTTCAAACTTTTTTTTTTCCCCCGGTTTGAACTCTGTAATTCTTCTCCTTCTATTTTTTCTAAAATAAAGAAAAGGGGGAGTGAGGAGTGAGCAATATGATCTTCCCAGAGATAGGAAGCAGGAATACAAGGCTCTTTGTTTCCATCCCTGAAGCCCCAGGACTTATGTCAAAGCCAGAAGGCCACTCTGAAAACGATGCAGGCCCGATTCTGCCTCATTTCCATTTCAGCCTGCCTGCCTTCTGACCTGTGCAGAGGAATGCATCCTTATGTGGAAAATGCACATGCAGAAAAATAGAAATAAGACACGCTATTGGAGAACAGATGCAATGTGTGATTCCCTTAATGGAATGGTCATGATTTCAGGCTCCATTCAAGCAAATTCTGAGCCTCTGCTCATGGTCTCTTGCAATTTGAGTCACTGCCTCTGTTGTGTTTCTTTCTTTTCCTAATTCAGTCTCCTCCTAGTTTCTTAAATTAGGCCAACATACACATTCAAAAAATGAGAACTTCCCCCAAGTGCAGGAAATGGGGCCTGAAAAGCTATCGCAAGAATATAAAATCCTGCTGTTTAAGATGAAGAGCATTTTGGTTGGATCCTGGAGCTCCGAGTCCGGTATCTAGTGAGATCATTGCCAGATTATTATTCTCCCTTTAAGGTCACTGGACTTTCATGCTGGATGTATCCTCTGTGATAGAGAGTTTACAAATAATGAAGCTGACTTTTCCAGTGCTCTCTTGCTGGTAACTGCAGACCTAGAAGTTCAAGTGTTCCGACTTTGGGGCTGCTTACTTCTGAACTTCAATTTATATCTTGGAATGCTTTTACCAGAGGTATTTTGCATAAAAGTTTGCAAGATTTTTTTTCCTCTTATTTTGATTGTTTTTATTGTGAAATTATCCTATTACTTTAAACATTATTTTAGCTACATTTTATGTAATTTTCATATTGTGTGACATGATAGTTTTTATTTTAATTTTCCCTTTCCAGAACATAATACCCAATTTTATACGCAAAGCTATACAAGGAAACACTCACGTTTTACAGAGATCCAAGTGACATAAAACCTCAGAAATGAATCAGCTTCTTACCAAGCTTGGTACCTGGCCCCGTGTATGCACATGGTTGGAGAAAAAAGTTAAAACGATTTGTTTGTGACGTTTCCCAGGGCCGGTCTGAGCTCATGGTTTCTGCATACATAGCAGCACCCGTCCAGGATGCGCGGCCACCTCAGAGGGCTGCAGAGCTCCAGGCTGCCAGGGAGCCCAGCCTGGGGACACCAGGTCCCTGGAAATGTGTGCCACCTGCCCTGGCCTGAGAGCAAAGTTTCCTGGAGGGGGAGCCAAGAAACACCTGGTCGTGGTGATGCTGGGCACCAGTGCAAGCCGTCACTCTCGGCTATCTTCCGTAAGTGTGACCCAGCAGACACTCAGAGTGTCTGGGCTGGTAAAAGCGCTGAATCCAATTGAAACCTGAATGACAAAAAGGCTGGGTTGGGGAATGTGACAGTCCAGGCACTTGCCTCCTTCATGCCTCATGGGAAGAGTTGGGTCTTGAACTCCTTGTGAAATCTGCAAACACATAATAAGAATTAATCACCATTAGTTCTCTATTTTAACAGCTGCCTGCTACCCCCATAGCCCTCCACAGCTGCGGACTTCTCTCCCTTTGCTGACATCATAATCCCATTACAGCTGGAAACTTGCACACATAAAATGCAGATTTAAGCTTATTTTGAAACAATTTATACTTGTTAATTGCTCCAGTCTATATCACAGGCAGAGAATCGCAACTCTCCTTTGGCAGCCCTTCTCCTCCTTGCCAGAGGCAGGAGCTTTCTCCTTCTTTATCTGGTTAACAGTGGACCCAAATGCACAGCCAGATCTGGTGGCTTTCAAGTTACTGACACACTTGTGGACTGGATTTGTCCGGAAGTGGCATCTGTCCATCTGCCGCTTGCTCAGCTCTCTCCCCAGATGGACCTCGCTGGCGGCTAAGAAAACGCCTTGAAAGCAGGTGAGCCTCGGAAGGGGCTTGCCCAGTGCAGTGGCCACTCTGGGCTGGCTCACTCCTATTTTCTCAAGGAAATCACAGGGACTGTTTTCTTGACTTGAGAGTCTAGTGGGAGAAATTGATTTCCTGGTTTGATTTGTGCAGTTTTTCAACGCGACACTTCTTGACCGACGCGCTCTGTCCCTTGTATTTGTGCCTCATTTTCACACAAGTTTGTGCGCTGCCTGCAGCTTGATACATGAATTTCTCCCGACTGTGGTTGGTGCAGGCTATTAAATCTGCTGAAAAATAATTACTTAAAGAATCTGCGTGCACGAATACCTGTGTGTGTGCATGAGACATGCATGAACGTAGTAACAGGACTATATATAGCATGTTTTATCCTGATTCTGAGACATTGGTGGGTGGGGTCTCTGTGATTAAATTAACTATAGATAATTATTTTTGTCTTTTAGCAAATTGTATTGTAACATTATTAGAGGAACACAGGATGAAAACTATTTAAAAATCTGCCGTGTTAAAAAATTAAGTCAGTTTGAACTCATAAGCACATCAGGAATATGGTGCAAAAGCTCTGGCGGGAAACAGACACACCGACGTCTTAAACCACAAACAAGAGCCCTGTTTATGTTTTGAAATGGTTCCGAATGAATTGGTTTTTAGGTTAAAAGGTTCTTTTCCACCCCATGTTTTTAATCTGGTGATTTTTGTAGCCCCATCTGCTGTTCATTAGTGGAAGTGTCTAGTTAAGGATTATGGAAGGTCTGAAATGTTTTTTCTTTTTTCTTACTCCTAGTAGCATTTTGGATTTTAACTGCGAAGAGGCACCTAGAGAAATGAGTCATCACGCTTTCTGGTGACTAAACTATCAAATTTAGACTATCTAGTATAAACTATCAAATTTATACTACTAGTTTTAAAAAATCAAATATGATAGGAGAATGGCTTTTTAAAAGAATGAGCTTAGAGGTCACCCAAGTCTGCCAAATACGTGGCATCACTCAACCAGAATTTGAACCCTTCTCAGTTTCAGGCTCTGGCTTCTGTAGCAGACAATTCTTTAACTCTGAGGCTACAACAGCAGATTGAATTCTGAGCCTACAAAGATGTCCTTATTCCAGGTTGAACTTAGAGGTCATTTGGGTAGGAACCAACTCTTGCCTCCTCCTTGCAAAGACAGACTTTGGCAAGCTTGACTTAGTGGCCCCCACAAGAAGGAATCAGGCTTTAGGTTCAGTCTTTGGACCCCTCCCCAGAGTGGAGAGTTCTCCAGAGGTGAACCTCACGAAGCTTCCCAATCTCCATCCTTTGGCGCCGTTCATCACCACCTGCTGTTGTCATTCAGGAGTTTTTCCAAGAGTGTGATGAATTGCCAGGCCCGTCATGCCTCTGATCAAAGAATATGGCACCCCAATTTGGCCAACAACTGAGTCAGGATTATTCATCCTGAATTGCCAAGTGTCTCTTTCTCTGGCAATATTTAAATGGACTTCAGTGTTGATTGACATCCCTTGGACAGCCTCCTCCTGGCCCTCGTGTCCCAGTACGTCTCATCTTGCTCTCAGGACAGAGTTGAGCTCCACCAAGCAGACAATGTTCCCCGCACATGATAGACCTTGATAACGTTTTATTCTTACTACAGAGCTGTGATACCGCTTTTTAAAATCAGCTGGCAGCCCAATAGCAATTTCTGAGCTGAAACACGGTGGGTCCATCCTACAATATATACATAAATATTTGGCCTGCCTAATGAAGGAAATAGCCAGCACTCATTTTGTTATTTTTCTCTTCACTGTACACCATTATCGCAGTCCTAATGACAGCGCAGAGAAGACCTTAGCTCAAACCCTGTCTCCCCTGAGTCTCATGTTTGAAGAGGGGTTCTTGAAACTATACTCTTCATGCTAGACGGGGGAATATACTTTGGACACAACGTGGAGGGGGTGAGATTCAGGACTAAGAATGTTCACTGCCCAAACATAGCTGTGGGAGGAAATTTTTTTCATAGCAGTTTCAGCTGATTACTAAAGAGAATAAACATAGTCTACACACCACACACAGACACACACACACACACACACGATCTGTGTATTAATCTATGATAAACATTAAGGCTTCCTAAATTCCTAAATGAACCAATTGCACACCTTCCACCCATCACTTCACTGTTTGGATGTTTACAAAACCTAATGATGGACAGGTTTGTTCTTTCCTCCATTGAGTGTCATCATGCATATCCATATTGCATTTCCATCGGAAATTCAGATCTGTTCCTAAATATGGTGCCAGGGAGAGCTTCTCCTTCCCTTGTTGAGGGTAGACTGGAACGGGATGAGGCAGGTTCCAGGGCCGGCAGTAGGGCTGCGGGCACTTCCTGTGGCTGGAGCCAAGAGAGGTTCTGGGCAAGGATCCTCCATCACCAGGCCGTGTCTTTGTCCTGTGCTCTCCAGTTTTCTTGGGACTGCAGAAAACTTCAGAGTAATTGGATCCTTGGAATTCCTGCACCTGGCCCATTTGCTGCAGTTTGTATTTCACTCATGTCCCTTGGATTTCCCAGGTCTCTCTTGGTCCTGTGTTCCTAACCCTGCAGCATGTTCTTTCATCCAGTCGGTAAACAAGCAGTCCCTCCGGCTCCTGCACAAATGCCAGTGCATGGATTGGCCATTAAGAAAGCCTGTTGTGGGAGCTGTTGCCCGTCCTTCCGGGAAGGAAGCACATCCCCAGTATGATGTCCTCTGCTCCCTTGTCCCAGGGTTGGGACTCGCGCGTCCCTTAGAACCAGGTCTTTTGACTTTCCTGGTGTGTGCTACTGCTGCTTCCTTTAGTGTTCAGTGATTTCTCTGTAAGTTTCCATTAATGTCTCTGATTTCATTTCACACTTAAGCAAACTGCAACCCTTTGTGGATCCACAAACAGAGGAGGGGTGCTCTGGGATTGTCACCCCTTGGTAAGTGGAGTGGCCTTGGAGGGGAGGCCAGGCTAGCAGTGGGCACCTCCTGTCTGCCTGGAGCTGCTCTCTTGATGGGTCTGGGATCAGCATACCCTATAGCCCCCTAGGTCTGTCACGGGAGGAGATGGGCATGTCAACAGCCCTCTGTGACTCATGGACTGTTCAGCCCTGCAGGGACCTGGGTTGACCACAGTTTGACCCTAAAGTTTCCAGAAAACAGTAGGCTGGCTGCCAGGATCTTCCTGGTGGTATGAGAGACCCTGGTTGTCTCTCCATAGAGAGACACTTACACTCCATAGAGAGACACTTACACTCCACCTGTAAGTTCCCTTCATTCAGGAAATCAATTAAACTCCCCTGAAGGGAATGGCCTAAGTCATATTTTCCAAGAGGAAGAATGAAGTAAGACAGAAAGACAACTTGATTTCACATCTGGGTTTGGGACTTAGAAAGAAAGGAGAAGAAGAAAGGAGGGAAGGAAGAAAAAAGGGAAGGAAGACAGTAAAGAGAGAAAGGAATGAGTAAAGAAAAGAAGGAAGAAAATGAGGGTGGGCAAAGAAAGTAAGAGGACTCGTTGGAACTGAGATACAATCTTATATTATTTTTATGTGAAACTTTTTGGTAATAGCTACTATTTATTTGTAAGCATGCCTTAATCAAATGTGCAATTAAGTCAATAGAAACAACCTGGGTTGACCTTGACATAGTTTATAACTTTCACTGTCTGAATGACGGCCCATACAGTGCTCATGTGACATGTGATGATCCCCAAATAGGCTTGACAGGTTGGGGGTGACTACATGTGTTTCCCAAACCATAACATTCAAAGGTATCTGCATGTCGGGACCCAGAGAGGTAGGAACACCACAGGTGTGATGTCAGTAGGCCACACCATCATCCTCAGGGAGGATTCAGGGCGGTGGAGTGAAGCCCCATGACCTCTGAAAACTCCCTGGTGTGTGTCAAGTGTTGCCTCCTGAGCATCCTTTAGATGGGGCATAGCTTCAGGTAAGTCCCCGCCCGGGACTCTCTGGGCCTCAGCTCCCTCATTTGCAAATGATGTCATGAACAACATTCAATAAATAGAATCTATCGGGCTGGGCATGATCATATCTTGAAGACTGGCTCTTGAATATTATGCTGGCTTGTTCAGAAGTGGTTTTCACTTAGTTTTAATTGGTTTTGTTTTTGTATAGAATGCAATTTCATACAAGAAGTCTATTTTAATCATGTAGCACCCCTAGTAATCTCAAAAAACGTTTAAGTTCAGTGAGATTTTATTAAAGTCCCAGATTATTAAAATCACTTTTAGGCCGGGCACGGTGGCCCACGCCTGTAATAGCAACACTTTGGGAGGCCAAGGTGGGCGGATCATGAGGTCAGGAGATCGAGACCATCCTGGCTAACACGGTGAAACCCCATCTCTACTAAAAATACAAAAAATTAGCCCGGCATGGTGGTGGGCGCCTGTAGTCCCAGCTACCCGGGAGGCTGAGGCAGGAGAATGGCGTGAACCCGGGAGGCGGAGCTTGCAGTGAGCCGACATTGTGCCACTGGACTCCAGCCTGGGCGACAGAGCGAGACTCCCTCTGGAAAAAAAAAAATCACCTTTTAAAAATCTGTTTTATTTAAGAACATATAAACAAGTGTATATGTATATTTTGGCATAATTCTTCATAAAAAATGAATATAATTAAAATTATTGCTAGTCAAGAAGTTAGTTAACATTTTGGTATGTCTCTCCAACAAAAGTAGAATGAATCGCCAGTAAGGATAAATTCTGTAACATAGTAACAGAAAAATAATCTGTTCTGCAGTAGACAAATCTGTGGTTATTAGCTATACTTTTAGGTAAATGGATTGCCAATCATCAGAAACATGCCAATAATGAAACACCCAGCCTGGCAGCATCGGAGACGAAGGCTGGGTTTCCACCCATGCGTTGAGGAACAGAAGATGTCTTGTGTGGTTAAAGGTGATAAAGACTGGTTCCATTCCCATGATGCCTCCAATACTTGGCTTTTTTGCAGCTTTATTGTGGTAATGACTTTTTAGGTATTTTGTGCGATAGGCTGAAAAGCTGAAGAATGCATTTCCATTTTATGTCAGAAAAGAACTAAGAAGAACGCAGCTCTCAAGGTTTTGACTGGATCAGAGCTGACAGTGAGGCTCTGGCACGCAGAGGAAACGTCATATCTGACATTCTTTCACTCATTCACATTCACTTTGCGCATGTGCCCTGGGCAGGATTCTAGCAGCTGGTTATGCCTCCTCGAGCAAGGAAAACACCCACCCTTCTCTTAGGGAGCTTCTAGTTGGGATTTTGTTCAGCTGAATTTTAAGAAAGTATGAAAATTTGTATTCTGGATACAATCTTCCCCTTTTTCTTTCTAACAAAGAAATGATTGATAATAGGTAAAGGTTGTGTAAAATACAGAAAGCACATCTCATGATCAAGCAATCAAACATTTTCCTAACATAGCTCGTGTATCTTCTCTTTAAGGGATTTCCATCAGTGTTGCAAACTGGTGTAAATATATCAGTGCAAGGGAAGGAACAGATAAATGAGGGGAGTTGCAAATTCAGAATAAATCAGGCTTGTTACCTTGTTAGCAGGTAGAGACAGGTCTTATCATCACTGAGCTGAACTGCACACAGAGGTGGACAACTGATGGACCTCAGGTTCCAAGTTGCTTCTTGATCACATGAACACACAGGTATTATGAGATCTCAACAAAGGCTGTTAATATTCCCAATAAATAATAAGTCATGGCTCCGCTGCCGCTTTGTTCTTGAAGCAAGTTAAAAAAGAAAGTCCTGGGGCTCTGTTAGCTCCATGGGCAGATGGACCAGGCATCAGGAGCATGAGTGAGGTGGTCTCCAGGCTGGTCCTTCAGCTGCTGGGATGAGTCTACGGCCACCCAGGAGTGTCTATCAGACAGGTGCCTCATGAGCTTCCAGCCTCCCACTGGCTTCCAGGAGTTCTCCCAGAAGGGCTACAGAACCTGGCCATGTAGCCCACCCTCTTGGTAAGGGACAAACTCAAGACTCCCTAGGGTTTTTTCATATATTATATGTCCTGTCACTCTTTTCTTGTTGACCGAGTTGAAGGGGACCATCATTTGGGACTCTGCTACTCAGAGATCCGAGGAGAAGTCCTTGAATAAACAATCCTGACAGTCAGCATGTTAATCTGTTAAGAAATCTATTTTCCATTTATTATTGGTGACTTAGAATAGTAAAGCCATTCAAAGTTGCTGCTGTCTTCAGGAGACTGTGCATTAGAGGGTAATCAGATGACAATGGACTCGAGTCTCTTATTCAGCAATGATTTTTCATATTTATGCCCTGATCAAATGCACTTTTCAGGCCTTCTTTTGCCGTTTCCCAAATTTGAATGTTTAAGATTTCCTGCCATCAAGTCTTTCCAGAGGACAAGTGACCAGGCTTCCTTCCCGATGGTCCTTAACACCCCAAGTGGAATCTTTCCTGAACTAACACATGCTCAGGAAGGCTGCATCTATGCATCTACACATCTTCATCTATCTAGATCTACGTACAGGAGTCCTCCCCCTTATCTGAAGCGTTTGCTTCCAAGACCCCCGGTGGGTGCCTGAAACTGTGGACAGTACCGAACTCCATACCTGCTATGTGTTTTTTCAATCTGATAACCCAGACAGCCACTAAGTGACGAGTGGACAGGCAGCATAAATAAGATTAGTACGCTGGGCCAAAGAATGATTCATGTCCAGAGAGGGACGGAGCAGGATGACAAGAGACTTTATCACGCTACTCAGGATGGGCCACAATTTAAACTTACGAATTGTTTATTTCTGGAATTTTCCATTTGCATTTTTAGACTGCGGTTGACCTTAGGTAACTGAAATTGTGCAAAGTGAAACCCTGGGTATAGGGGAACTACTGTATCCCTCTCTCTGCAGATCTGTATCTCTCTATATGTAAACACACACAGAATACTTGGAGAGCCCACTGAAAGGGATTTACTTTCTTTTTAATATTTTTGAAGGCTGCTTTATGATCCTGTTGACCTGCTATTAGTCGAAGCTTAGCTTTCAGCAAAGGTAATTAAATTATAAAATCACTGCTGCAATCATCAAACTACTCATAAAATAAGAAATGAAAAAAAACTCTGAAATAAAAATCTTGCAGGCTTCTCTTGCAATATTGCTCCCTGATGTTAATTACATTTAAATGGGCGAGTACTATTTTGGTATCATTCATACGCCTCCAAAAGTACTTTCCAGTTTATCATACCTGTCAACCTCAGTGCATCACTGGCTAATACTTTATTAAGAAAAAAATCATTAGGGAGCCGCTGATCCCATTTAAGTACATTGGGCAGAATGTAAGACTAATTAAAAAGCATATTTTTACATTATTAATTTCTGAGTTTCACACTTAATGAATGTGAAATGACAGGGCTACTATTTTTACATTCCGCCACTCTGGGCTTTCTAGTCCAGGGAATTAAATTCTGGGGATTTTTGCAAAGATGTTGCTTGGGAGATTTGTTTTCAAGGAAAGCTAAGCTTTTTAGCTATGCCTCTTCCTGGGAAATTATACTAAAGCACATAACAGCCACTTAAAAAGAGTAGTTAAATAGATGTTATTTTTTTCATCATACTGCTATAAAAGTATTTTAGATGAGGTATAAAATATGGTTTTTAAATGATATTATGATTTGCAAACACTAAAAAATAATTGCAGTGCAGTTGAGAGAGAGAAAACATCTAATCTTTATTGTGTAAGACAATGTGATAAAATATTTTACAGCCAAAAGCTCATTTTGCATCTGGAAAATTGTGTAAACTGATGGAGAAAATCTCATTAAAACTAAAGGTTATTTTTTTAAATATTCTCAGAACAAAGCAACACATTCCAACTGCATTTTTCTTTTTTCATATTTATTCAATCAGATAGTCATACAAGTGCCTCACATTCGATATAAATAAAGGCATAAAATGACAAGACCATGTAGATGGACAAAGATGAATTATGCCAGGATGCAAAAGATGCATGTTAAGAGCAACCGTGGGTGTTCTGCGGGCTCGTTAGCTGTATTCAGTTGCAGGGATACATTATTAAGTATTAGGTGTTACATTACTTAAAACTTCGCCAGCTGAACGCTGGCTTCCCTTCCTGAGTCTGCACACACAGCCCATTTTTACAGGGCTATGCAAAGAGCAGGATAGAAAAAAAAATCCTTTCTTTTTTCCTTTCTTTTTCAAATGTGCTTACAATTACCTCTCTGTATTTTTATTGTCTTTTTACAAACCACAAACTCACACTGGAGGCAAAGCTTAACTGCTGAGGCTTTCCTCATGTAAATATTAGGAAATTACATTTGTACAAACTGCGGGGCTTTGTCAATGGGGGCTGGAGAGCCTCCAACACAAATTAATCAGGATAAAGTTGCTCTATGTTGAACATGACCATAGTTTATTTTCTTAAAGTATTAATTTGTCAACAGCTTCCCTGCCTCGGCGTGGCTCATTTGGAGGGCAGAAGAGGAAGACACAGATGTGGCTGGCCGCAAGCTGCGTTTTCACCTTGTGGTTTTAGGAACCGATTGCAGTTAATCAAAACAAAAGCGTGCTTAATTTTTCAATATGAATGTTCATGTAAACGCGAAATATCATATGACAGAAATGTGAACATACACATAGGTACTTCACAAAGGCTTGTTTTTGGGGAAAAAAAGAAACTAATTTAGTCTGATGTTGAATAATTGGTGTTATTTTGTGTTTTTAAGTATTTCAAAAAAAAAAAATGCTTGCAGGGCCTGCACCTCTAATTTTCTGCTCCTTCTAGAAGCCACTCCATGGGAACTGCAGCAGAGAGTGACACTCACTGCCTCATGCCTTCTTGGTCCTAAAACTGCTGTGGTATTTTTAATTACAATCTCGATGTTCTTAAAATATTTTGTTTCTAGTCATGCTTCTGGAGTGGAGAGATGTGTGTAACGACCTCTATTTTTCAGATTTGCCAAAACAAATTAAGGAAAATGCTCAGCTCTCCCTTTGCCAAATGTTTCATGCTTTTCTATGAAAGCAAATCTTACTTGTAATGTATATTAAACCCGAAGTAAATAACGCATCCTGTCAGAGGCAAATGCTATTGTGCAAGGAGGAACGGCTACCCATTTTGCTTTTGATAAAAACAGATCATAGGAAGGATTTCATCTGCCTGGTGATAAAGTCTGCGCATGAGTCTAACACGCCTATCAGAAGGTAACCCCAAGCCCAGTGAACTCATTCATGTCTTATTGAACCACCTACTTATCAGCCATTTCTTGAAAAAACCTCAAGCATTATGTTGACCAGGTCTCAAAGCTAATGCAAATGAACTCTCTAAAATCCCACTTTAATTTTTCCCACCTAGGATTAAGGTATTACAATGATGAACTGATTCCGTGGTGGTCCTCTGCTTCCTTCCCCTCCCCCTACCCCAACCCTCTACTCAAGAACAAGGGCAGAGGCAACCACCCTGCCTCTGAAGCTGGCCTGGCTGGGGTGAGGGGCAGAGGTCTCCTCCCCTTAACTCCTCCTGAAAAGAGCAGCCGGGCTCGGCCAAATCGCTTCTTTTCCCCACTTCATTACGCCTATTTTGAGTGAAGATGGACGTTAAGACGGTTAACAAGAGCCAATTCCGTACATCCAGATTAACTGGCCTCCACCACCTCTCAGGTCTTCCTGGGTCGTTTATATTAACATACATCTTAAAATATTATCGACGCTCCCCGTGTTTTATTAGTTTGCATTTACATCGTTCACCATTTTATTATTCAAGATTTCCGCTGTTGCCAGGTATTAATCAATGTATTATGCGGTTCACTTGGGCAAGCTGTGCAGAGGAGGGTGCCCCTAGGGTTACCACAGTCAAGAGCGAGAAAAGTGTTTTAGACATGTACACAACATGTGGTTTACTATTATCATTAAATGAGGTGAACTGGGACTCTATACATATGGATTTTGAATTGCATAAATTTTGATTGATATCATTTGAAGACTGAGGCTCTGAAAGGCTAGATTTTGTGAAAGACGATACACAGGCCAGCTATTACCACATACAATCATACGAGGAAAAGGATCTGAAATGAGCAAGGCAGCTGGCTTTTAAATAGCTAAAACATAACATCAATACTTATTTTGAATAATGGAAAAAAGAGGTAAAAGATGTTGACCCCTGCCTGACAGGAACATGCTCAAAAGTAGAACTGGTCCCCAGGGACCGCCCCAGCGCCACAGTAGCGCCGAGCCCTGCTCTTTCTCTGCCTCTCTGCCTTTCTCAGTACCCCCCACCTCCATTCTCCCCCCTTTTATCTGTCTCAAAAAAAAAAAAGTAAATGTTTTTTTTTTTGAGCATTAAGCCACTATAGACAAGCGGCTAGAAAAAGAATTTTCACAAATTCAGGAAACACTTGAGAGGTAAAACCAACATCCTGAGACAGAAGACAGGCCAGCTTTTGACACCAGGTTGGAGCTGCGAGGCCTAAAACCTCCAGCCAGGAAGTGCTTGCCTCCGGTCAGGGCTCCCGAGGCCCCGGCCAAGGCAGGAGAGCGCAGAACTTTCCACGCGCCACCGCAACCAACAGGCCTCTTCATGGGAAATTGGCTGAAAATGTGCTGACCGGCATAAAACTTTTATTAGAATCCGAGAGCAGAAGGCTGAACTTCCAGGGAATGACGGGTCTGGGCGGGCTGGGGAGGGCGCAGCCAGGACCCAGACCCGGGCGCTCGGTCCCCCAGCCGGCCCCCATCCGAGGAGCCTGCGCCCTGCCATAACTTTGGGGGTCGGCTCCCTGGGCCCCCAGCTCACGATGCCCGCTAGGAGCCGGCGCCGGGGCGCCCCAAGGCTGCATCCCCCCGCAGCGCCGCGCAGTGCGCCCCGGTGGGATGGGGACGCTGCACCCCTGAACCCCCCAAATCCGGCAGGCCTGGGGGTGGAGGCGCGGAAACCCACACTCCTGCCGAGCTCCCGAGCGGGACAGACTTTCTGAAAGGGGAAAGGGACATAAATCAGGAAATTAAAAAAAAATAGTTTCTGCACATTTTCAAAACCCACGTTGCGCTCTCTAAGGTCCTTTTCATTTTAACCAAATCAGGGGGAACTTGTCCTCACAGCGGCGAGGCAGATGGAACAATAAATCACAGGCGCCGTTGACTGCCTGCAGTGCGCTCTCCACAGCTGTCACTTTTTTGTCTCTTTGGTTTTAGCTGACATGGTTTGAGGTCCACTGTGAACCAATCTGGACTTTTTTTTACAGTCATATCCATCAAAACGACCAGTGGCCATCAGCCCGCTGCGGCCATCGATCGGGTGGCCCCTGCCCCCGTGCAGGCCAGCGTGACCCGGCTTCTAGGTGAGGCTGGGGAGAAGGACCTCGTTTTAGCGGATTTTTCCCTTTTTTTTTTTTTTTTTCTTTTGCCTCCAGCTACAGCTGTGATTTTCTGAGCAGTCTTGGCTAACGTTATTAAAGTTGCATCAGGATAGATACAGAGCAAAGCAGATAACAGGCTCCGCGCGCGGGAGCTGGAAAGACCGGCAGCCTCGGGTTCCTGTTGTTGTTTTTTAAGTGCGCGGAGGCGCAGGCGAAACTCGGAGTTTCCAACTCGTTGCTTATTTTGCAAAGTAAACAAGCAAATGTTATGTGCATAACCTTAGCTGTCTCGCTAAAGGTCAGCGCGCCCCTGCTCATTTCCCGGGCTGCCTTTTGGGGGCACTCTGATGCCGGGGATTTCCTCGGGTGTTGGGGAAACAAGACGTGCTCGCCTAACAAAGACTCAATCTACAAAGGCTGCAAAACAAAAACATTGATTACATCTGAATTGGAGTGCGGAAGTTTGCTTCGGGGGTATAAAATATCAGCCCCTTAAGCGCTAAATAGCGAGAGGGCTGGGCTGGGGCCAGACATTTCCTGGAGAGGAAGATTCCCTGTGGCCGGCTCCTACAGTAGTCACCCAAGACAGGATGGCAGCGAAAATTCAGGAGATAGGAGGCTAGGTTAAAATAAAGTTTCCCTAGAATTGCAATTTCTTCCATAGTGGCATGTCAAGTTAACATCTTTGAAAGTACTTAGGCAGAGAGAATTTCATGTATGTACACAAGTTTGAACTCAAGAAAGAACCAGGCAAGACACAGAAAACACACACACACACACACACACACACACACACACACACACACACATTTATATGTGGGAATAGGGAGCTCATAGATACACAATTAAAAAAAATTGGCTGCTTAAAAATCCCCAGTTAGGTCAGGTTAAATTTATTATATTCTTTTATAGCTGAACTGTATGGTTTTGACTTGAGGTGACAGTTGAAATGCACCAGAAACCTTTGGAATTTCAGTACTATATATTACTATGAGGAAGAAAATAAAGTTCTACCATTAGAAGGGCTTGCCTTAAATGTTCAAGGAAAAAAAAATGTTAATTTTTCCCTGCAATCTTTTTCTTAAGTATGGAGTGAGTTACATGGGCAGAACAGCCAGCTAAGTGTAATATCAACATAGCTGGGAAGCATCTGTCCTTGCTCTGTGTTAGAAATTGTCAGATTGCTGTAATGCAATAGGGGAAGATTGCTCATAGTTTTAAGTGAAAACACCTACTTTGGATAATGCACATTGTTGTCCTTCTGAAGAATATCTTCTGGGCAAGAATCGGAGCCAGGTGTATTTTTCGCTGTGAGCATTATTGACCATTGTTAATGTCCACCAGGACAGAACATGAATCTTTTTATGCGAGGCTGCCAAAGGCTGTCCAAAGTTCAATTCCAAGTGAGATGGAAAGGGGAGGATTTTTTTTCCCCCAGAAAAATTTCTCCATTTTTTGAGAGGGGTGTATTCATACAGTTTCTTTTGAGTTTTCCTATTCAAATCACCTCTGACTTTAAAAAATAGATTAAATATGGAATCCACTCTGGAAATGGTATCCGTGTGCAGTGGCAAATGCCCTGTGCTATGTCAGGTGTCTGCAGTGGATTTTGTAATCCTCGGCACCTTCCTGGCAATCACAGTAAAAAGCGCCCCTTAAATTGTGTAGGCCATCAGCAAATGCCCGGAATTACCTCTGACTGGGCCCAGGGCTGAGCAGTGCTCTCTTCTGTCTTATCACTGTTGTAATGACATTGAAATATGCAGTGTCGCCGCAGCCACTCTGCAGGTCAGAGGTACAATTCTCTGTACCATTTCTGGAGCGTTGCCTCGTAAGGAAGCAGCCAGCATCTGGCCTGACTGGCTGTGTGGTTGCAGGTGAAGTAGTTTTATTTGGGCACCAAAGGAGAAAAGGCAACACAAAACAAAAAGAACAACCAACAAACAAAAACTTAACGCAAAGTCCTGATAAACAGGCCGTATTTCTGTGTGCTCCCTAATTTCAGTTTGATGGAAATATGCCAGAAGTGTCTAGTTATCAGAATCCAGAGTCAGGGTCTTAAAGGACTGGTGTCCGGAGTTACAACTGTATGCATATAAATGCAAGAAATTAATTTCCGATTCCTAGGAAAGCCGTGATAACAGGTTCTGTATTTTTTCACTCTCAGGATGCATGTGGCACAAATAATTCAAGAAAAGGAGAGAATGTCTCAAATTCTGCCCTAACCACCGAGCCACGGTCTTCCAGCTGTGTTCCCAGTACACAGGGGCGTACTTGAAGCAGTTAAGGAATCTGCTCTTTGGTTTGCATGACATATTTTTCAAATCATCCAAACTGTTAAAAAGTAAGCAGAACACCTTTCTGAGCCAGCGTCGTTTGTTGTTCGGTTCTGGCCTCTATCCGTCCATCTGCACGCTGGGAGCTCGGTGACTGGCATTGTCAGCTCAAGATGAGATTGTATTTTTCACCGTGACCTGAAAACACTCCCTGATGGTTGTGCAATTGTTTTATTTCTATTTTTCACTTGACTCCAACCTCTAGTGCAAAAGTACCAGAGCAACCAGAGGGTCACTGGAGCTTGATTTTTCTTGCATTTGTCATCCTGAGGATAGGATTCCTACCTGCTCCTTTAACCAAACGCTTGAAAGCCGCAGCAGGGCTGGAGACGATCTCCTCGCAGGGGATTCTACTGATCAGCACCACGTTAGGTCTTCAACGGAATTTTGCAGATCCCTTCTTGAGACTGCTTATATTTTGCTTTTATTTTAAGTGCCAAATTTACAACAGAAAAAAGAAGACATTATTTAGATGTCTGCACTTCTGTCAGGGCATAAGACTTAAAGGGGGACAGATTTTTCCTATTTTAGGCCTTCAAAGGAGCAAAAAGAAAAAAATAACATGGATACTATATTTCTTCAAGCTTTCTTCTAATGTCTCTTAAATCACTCACCATTTATTAAGTATAAATCCTGCAGTGTGCTTCCAAGTAGAGTACCCAGAAATGGAACAACAAAAAAAAAAAACAGAGAGAGGAATTTACAAATAAGTGCTATCCAGGATGGGAGCTTAAGGTTGACCGCAGTACAGCAGCTGGATACATGGATGTGTTGTAGGTAGCACGCACAGGTAACCAGCGAACTTGAGCAGTCTGTCCGCTTTCGAGAACCATAGCCAATGCTAGGTGTGGCTGGTGGTGGCCTTTTTAATGCTATTCACATTACATCCTTTTTTTCTTTTAAAACAGCACGGCCAGCTGTGGCCAGTAGTTGCGTGTCTTTGTTCTAGGGGCTTTCTAAAGAGCCCATCAATAGGGTAAACATGTATTTGCAGAGTGTTTTTCATCCAGTCAAAACAAGTGAGCCGCACCATCACACCAGCCCTCTTGGCGGGCAAACAGTGCTCCTTGTCCAGGAAGTCAAATGTCTGTAATTGCGAAAAGGCCGACCCGAGTGTAGAGCCAGCCTTTCTCTAGGCAACATTTGAATATCTTAAGTAGAGAGTTGCTGTGAGCAAAATAAAAACATGTCATGTGCCCAGGTGACATTTTGTAGCAAACAAGGAAATCACAACCCAGGAAGTGTTGTATTTTATGCCAACAACAACCTGACAGTTTTCTCTGTAAAGAAAACATGACACTTTTCCAAATATCAGAGGAGGCGTCCACTGCTCAAGGGATTCCTGTCCTGTCACTGAACTGGAAGGTCGCAGGCTGGCTTCATGATTTCTGTGGTTTCACAATGTGGAGGTGGAGGGGTTTGCACGCTAAATGCTGTAGGCTAAGGGAAATCTTCCCCTTCATCTTGGAAAACAGTGACAGGAGGAAAAAGGTCCTATGTTGACAGCAGTAACCTCTAGGTTTAAAGACTCTGCCCTAAGCAAGGTAAGTAAAATCACCCGTGTGAATGCATTGCCAGGGCTGTCCTGTGTATGGGAAGGGCTAACATTAGGGTGCAAAGCATCCTCCTCCCCCTGCCCCTGGGGGTTCTACTGTAGATCGGAGCAGAAGGGATTCTTATTACGGATAAAAAAATATTCCTGTTTCATAACAGCTTCGGACCCCATGTCTCTCCACCTCTACTCTGTGTGCCGGAGATGATCAAATGCACTCTCGCTACGCCATGTCCTCCAGATGGGGGGCTAGCCCAAACGGGCCACACACTGGTATTCAAGGAAACTTGCCTTTTGGAAACTGCTGTAGAGCTGCTTTGAGGTGTCTTAAAGTGCTTATGGTCATTCTGTCATTTCCCAAAAGTGCACAGCAGGAGAGAAGCTCCGAAGGCACCTGTGAGTGGTGCACGCCTCCGGACTGGGGCAGGTGTGCCCGGCGTGGCCTGAGCCCCGAGTGTCCTGGGAGGATCAGGAGAACAAGGGAGGCAGCGCTAATAAGAATACAAGACTGACAATGAAGACACAGTTTGCTTCCCTTTCACAGTGAGGAGACTCGACTTTGAACCCTGATAAATGTTGATGCCCTGTTTTTATCTGGTCTCAGCTGTGCTGCTGAAATAAAAAAAAAAACTCTTTCAACCAGTTTCTTTTAAGAGTGGGGTTCCATTTTAATTAGTAGAAAGGCAAAATGTCCCTTGCCATGTCAACACATAATTTTCTTTGAGCTAAAGTAAAACAGGCTGCTGCCTACAACTAGGAAGAAAAATAAAATATAATAATAATTTAAAAAAAAAAAACCCATGCTTGAAAGCAGAGAGCAGAGTTGAAGCCCATTTGCTCTCCACACACTCCGGACACACCCCTGCCTGGTCTCCCCAGGTCTCCACAGCCCTCCCCACTCGTTAGACTGTAGGTGATATACTTCCTGTTGCCCCTTTTATAAGCAATAAGAATTTAATAACTGAGGGCAACTCTATAGCAATATTTATATGGGTCAAGTGGCTTAAAAGTATGCAATAAATGTAAAGTTATGAACCACATTGCCCCTTTTTAAATAATGCAATGAACACGGAGATATTATGTTTCATATTCTGGAAAAAGGTGTTTCGGGCTAAGCTCTTGGCGTACAGCAGACATGAAAAGTTATACTGAGCCCATCGCAGAGTCACTGCCTGCTTAACATGGTGTGTTATGTAGAGCTCCTCATCCTAATCTCAGCCCACAGCAAGAGGGTCCCAGATGGTATCAACAAAACCTCAGCTTCTCATTAGCAATCAGCAGATTCTCCTGGTGTCTGCTAGTTTCCAATCAAGGCGAGAGCCTCCACTCCTCGTGTGAAGCCCAGTAGGATAATAGAAATAATGTTGCCTAATCAGTGGCGAGCACTTGAGATCCCACATTCATAACGGGCTGGAGAGAATTTGGTGGAGTTGCCGTTCAGCATTTTCACAAGTTCCAGGAGCCCGGGAACACACAGGCACAAGGGTAGCAGGAGGCGAGAACTGAGGGCACATGGTCCCCATGAGGGACCGGACGCCCCACTCGCTCTGAAACCCTCTCGGGCCATGGTGGGAGGGGCTCCTTCCTCATTCGGATGTTTGTGGGAAGTTACATTTCCCGGGCAAGTCTGAACAACACGAGGCGCTATGGGTCGCATTCTGGTGCAGGTTATGCCGTCGGCAGTGATGATGGTGACTTCATGCGGCGGCTGTTAGCTCTGCACAGGAATGGAATTGTGTCTCGGGTGGCCTGGATGGCACTGCCCAAGCCACCTGAGGGGCTTGACAGAATTTACAGGAGCAGGTGCAGGCCGATTCTTCCCAGTGCTGGCAGCCCGACATCACCTGTGCACTCAGCACCTCAGCGGGCTGATCCCTGGCTCACGCCATCTACTACCTCCTGGCTCAGTGCCTGTCCTCAGGGACAATGTGTCAGCCTGGGGGCTTCAGTGTCCGTTGCCACATCTGGCCACCCACCTGGGTGGAAGCTGGCTGACAAGCACCGCCATGCCTAAGTACAGGGCCACCCAGTGTTGACACGGGGGCGTCCGGCCCTGAGATGTACTCACTTACCAAGAAGTGCATTTGGAGCCTGTTGTTCCCAGCTCCCCTTCTTCAGCTGCGGTAGTCACCTGATCCACACCTGTGCTGGGCCAAGGCTTGTCCCCCGGCTCTGCCCAGGGCACCTAGGCCTCAGCGGCCACCCCCAGCCCGAGGAGCACAATGCCTGCAACAGAGAGACTTTTTTTGGGTTACAGAGGAGAAAAAAAAAAATCACAGCCAGCCTCCATCAGGATAGGCGTCCCCTGGGCAGGCTTCAGTGTGGACACAGTGGCCCACGATAGGACTGGAGGCAGGACCCCCGCAGCAGGCTACACTCAGAGGCGGCCGTTCCCAGCCCCTCTCCAGACCTAATCGCAGACACCAGGCCAGTAGGGAAAGCAGAGGAGAGGCTCAGGGGGCCGGCAGAGCTCCCTGAGGGAGGCCTCTCCCTCTCACCTCCCTACAGGGACCAGCAGGCAGCCAGGGCAGGGCCAGCGCGTGGCCCCTGTGGCCCCACCTCGGCGGGGCTGGAGTGTTGCTCCTCCGTCAGCCTTGCTGACTTGGCTGTGAGGTCACAGCCCAGGGGTTCTGGAGGGGGTTTTGAGAATGGTCATGATTCCCAGGGCTGTGTGTCTGCTGCATTGGTCATCTTCTTCGTGGTCAGCATAAGGACCACTGAGGAATGGCTCGGACACTTGGTAGATTATTCACAGAAACAGCATTCATTCCCTCTCTGGCTCCCCTTTCATATTCAGCCCTGGCCTCTGTACTAGGGGAGAGAGCAGATCTGAGAAACAGTCAGAGCCTGGTATAACTAGAAAGGTGTCCGTGCTGACATAAAGTCCCATGTTCAGTGTCCGTGTCTACCATACGTGCCCTTTTATTATTCCTTGTTCCTCTTTTACCTGGGGCCCGCGCTGCTCTCAGGCCAAAAGACTGCCTCTGTTCCTATGCAGAGCATGTAGACTTCCTGACTGCTAACTTCTTCACAGAAGGAAAGAAGGAAAAAAGGGAAGAAGGGAGGAGGGAGGGACGGAGGGAAGGAGAGAGGGAAGGAACAGAATATAAGCTAAATTACATTAGGTGTTTCAACAACACAACTCCATACTGAAGTTTTATTTTTGCAGATTGTCTGCAATGCTTTCTGCTTTTTGGAAATGACAGCTCTGCTGCAGACTACTATTTTCTTAATGAGAGTTTGCAATACAGAGTAGAAATCAAGTGTTTAATTAAAAAGAAAAGTTCTGCATTTTCTTTTAGTAGGCAAAGGCAGGAAATACCTTATTTGAAATCAACATATTTCTTTAGGCAGAAACATCCTATGAGCTGCATGTAGACTTGAAAAATCCGAGAGTGCTGGGACTAGAAGATTATCTACCCCGGTACATTCCCTCCCTTCCTATTATCTCCCTTGCTAATTAAGATCACTGAGCTTGTGACAGCATCCGCAATGGTGTGAAGACTGCACATCTAGAAATGCCTGTCCTTCAGAGAGAAGGGCCAGCCCAAGGCCAGCTCATGCCCTGCCATCTTGACCACCTTGTGAAGCCTTTCAGACCTGGTCTCTCCTCCTGACTCGCCTTCCTGCACACTCTTCTATTAGACACGTGACAAACGCCTTCCCCACTTCACTGTGAGCTCATTCAGGGCAGGGACCAAGGCACTCAGCAAATATGTGTTAAGTGAATGATGCATAAATCAGCAGAAGCTCCTAGATGTTCAGGGCATCAGGAAGGATACTTTCAGTCTTGCTTTTGTTCTCACGGAAACCCTGAGAGGGTACCATGCGGTGATTTGACTGTAGTGCCGAGGAATCACGTTGAATTCTGAAGGGTGGCTTGGTGGAGGAGGGCTGAAAATAGCAGAGGAGTTTCCACTCTGCAAATGCAGCTGAGATGATGGAGGCTGTTCCAGGAGGGAGGATCTGTGTCCACAATGGACCTGGACCAAAAGCATGCACAGGGCTGAAGTTGCACTTAGCCTGGACCCCATCCCAGCTCTCCTGCCCATTTGCCATTGGAACGTAGGCCAGTCATGTTCTTCCTAAGAACCTCAGTTTCCTCACGTGTGAGATGTGGACAATAGTAGCTCCTATCATAGGGGTTATTGAAAAGAGGAGTCGAGCTGAGGAATGGAAAGGACTCAGTGCACATCCTGTGCATTGGCAGTGCGCTATAAACATAATTCTCAGTTTATTCATTTAGCACCAGGGTCGGCAAACTTTTTCTGAAGAGGACCCGATGGTAAATATCTTCAGCTTTGCAGGCCATATGGTCTCTGTTGCAACTACTCAACTATGCCACCGTGGTGTGAAAGCAGCCATAAATAATATGCAAATGACTGGGCGTGGCTGTGTGCCAATAAAACTTTATTTAGAAAGACAGAGGGCCAGGGGTTTTGCCAGGGGTCCTGGGCTGGTCTTGGTCAGCATAAATCCTGCTGCCTGGGGCATTTTAACTGTTTGCAGAGATCAAGGTCCCATTAATCTGAAGACACTTCCATTTTGTATCTAACTCAATTCAGTTTTACATGCACCATTGTGAAAGGAAAAAGTTTTGTCACTATTCATGATATCGTTCGTGATACAGTAATGTTGCTGCCATTCACAGAGCTAGTCCGGCCTCTTCGCCTGTGTCTCATTTCAGTTCTTTTTGAACCTTTGCTTGTCATGAGCACAATGAAGGAAAAAGTCATGACTGGAGGAAGAATTGAAATAGCTGACAATTTTCAGGTCATTCTGGGAATATGATCTGTTTAACAGAACTATCAGATATTTTGTTTTTTAAAAATACTCTTACTGTAGTAATCTGTGTTCCTCCAAAAATCAAATTGATAGGCACTAAGCGAATCTTGGTTCTTCAATTAAATCGAAGCGTCATTGTATAGATATTTTCTCATGAGTTTTTCAGTGAGCTAATTTGCGGTTGCTTTATTTTTGAGGAAACACAACAATATGTCCCAGCCCCAGTGCTGGATGGTGAATGGATGTGAGATGGTGAATACCTGTGTTCAGGTCAACAGTAAGTCATTGAGGCACTGAGTGTGAAACAGGATCAAATGTCCTCAGGGAAGGACCATGCAGTAAGACAGGGCAGCCATGTTGGGAGCTCCAGGGTCCTGGGGAGGGACCCCAGAGGGAGCAATCCGATTGGAAGAGGAGTGGACTCTCTTGATGGAGATCTGCATGGGAGACACGCACGGCTTTCTTCAGCCCCACCTGTTTTCTGGAGTGGCCGTGGTGAGAGAGGGGCTGATGGAGATGATGGGGAACACCGTGGTGCCCTAGTCCTGTCCCCTGAAGCACCCCTTTCAGCATCTCTACACAGAGAAAGAGTCTGGATAAGGGGAGACAGTTTCCCTGGTGTGATTCTTTCCAGAAGGGATGATGAGCACAGGGTTGAAGAAATGGCTTCCGCAGAGCAATGGAAAATTGTGGCATTATGGTGTGTGCAGAAAATCACAAGTATGGAGGACACAGTGTACAGGGGCAGCGCAGGGCAGGAGAGACTGAGATAAATGCGACAGCAATGGAATTGAGCTTTCTGTTGGGAGTGATGGCTGTCTAGGCTAGAATGGTGGATGGCAGGGCAAGGGGACCTGGCCACAGCTGAGTGGCTGGACCGAGCCAGCGCCCTGGGAAGAAGGGAGCTAGAGGGCAGCCTAGGAAACCAGCATGCTCCCTGACACCTGCACATGTCTTTCTGATCTCCACGGGGCTACCCTCATTCAATCATTCAATAATAATTTATTAAATCAATTGTTATGAGCTGGGCATGTGCTCCTCCTGGCAGATACAGAATTGGAATATGGACCCTGGCCTCAAGGGGTTCACAGTCTAGTGGGAAAGAAATGCTCAGTGACTTATTTAGTCAACAAATTTTATGGAGCACCTATTATGGGCCAGGTGCTTGGTAGGTACTGGGAATCCAGCTGTGAATCGCGAGTGTGATTCCTGCTCTCCCAGCTCTTGTCTGCTAGTGGGAGGGCCCATCCTCCACAGAGATCCATGCACTCCCTGTTCTGACACCTGCAGACTCTGGGCTCCACTCTTTGATTAAAGACGGCTCAGGCCTCCATCCCTCATAGAGCTGGGAGGCCCCCACTCTCTGGGCTGGGGCCTGGAGGTTCATGTCCCTGTGGTTTTGGCAGAGTGTGCCGCCTCCACTCCGGCCCATCGTGCTATCATGCTGGGCTCCGGGGTTGGCCTTGGTCACTGACTGTGCTTGCAGCCCGTTGCTCCGGGCTCTGGAGAGTCCTTTACTTTCCCAAAGTGCCCCTCACAGGAGGCCCTTGTGTATGTAGACTTTATTACTATTATTTTTAATTGACATATAATAATTGCACATATTTAGGGGCACAGTGTGATTTTTCAGTACACGTATATAATGGGTAATAGTCAAATAGGGTGATGAGTATATCCGTCACCCAAACATTTATCACTTGTTTGTGTTGGAAACATTCAGAAGTCCTCTCTTGTGGCTATCTGAAAATATACGATGCCATGTTAACTGAGGTCACCCTGCAGTGCCGTGGCGCAGTAGAACCTGTTTCTCTTACCTCACTGGAATTTAGCCACCTCTCCCTCTTCCTTTCTTCTCTTACCCAACTTAGTATATTAAGACATTTGCTGAAGGTTTCACGCTGGAGGGGTGTCTCGGGAAACGCAGTGCAGACACCCTCTCCTCAACTCCTGTCGACACTTCTTTCTGGTGTGGCCCAGGCCTATCCCCGTGCAGCCAGTCTCCCTAAGGCCCTGGAACTCTGGCAGAATTCACTTGGTTTCTCTCAGTTCCCTTTGTGGAAGGATCACAGTCAGAAGGACCAACATTACCCTGAATTAAGGGCACCGAAGCCCGGGGCTCTGGTTTGCCCTGAGATTCTGGTAGTTCCCTCCTCCCCGTCGGCCAAGGCTTTTATATCCTTAAGGGGCACTCATTTGGCAAATGAGGATGCAGTGTCTGCTGTGCTCCAGGCAACACCCTGTCTTCCCTCCTTCCTGCAGAGAGCGTGACAATGCATCACTTGATCAAAGATAGAAAGTGTCTTCCTTGTGTGGGCTCAGGCTGATGGATCTCATGTGTGAGGGATGGGGGTCTGCATTCCCTTTTTGTTGGCATGAGTATCCTAGCTCATTGGAAGCGTCTTTGTGGCTGAGGATGGCTTTGCTGCTGCCCAGGTATCATGGGTTTACCATCTCTGCTGAGATAAACTCCATCTTTTTCACCTGCTGTGCCTGGCAGACTCCCAGGAGGGCAGGTGAGACATGGCTGTGTCCCCACCAAAATCTCATCTTGAATTCCCACATGTCGTGGGAGGGACCTGGTGGGAGGTGACTGAATCATGGGGGCAGGTCTTTCCTGTGCTGTTCTTGTGATAGCGAATAAGTCTCATGAGATCTGATGGTTTTATAAGGGGGAGTTCCCTTGCACAGGCCCTCTTCTCTTGTCTGCCACCATGTGAAACGTGGCTTTCACCTCCTGCCATGACTGCGAGGCTTCCCCAGACACATGGAACTGTGAGTCCATTAAACTTCTCTCTTTTGTAAATTGCCCATTCTCAGGTATGTCTTTATCATCAGCATAAAAACGGACTAACACGCCATCTATTCAGCCAGAGTTCACTGGACATCCACTTGTACCAGAAAATGGGCATTCGGCATGGCATCTGACGAATGAGGTGCCTGCCTTGGGAAGCTGACCACAAGAAGCCCGCATTTGCTGAAGGCCTTGCTACGGAGAGGCCCTGGTATAGGGACTTGGTTATTGCTCTTGATGGGTCAATTGTTGCTTGGTGTGTGTGGTTGTCTGAGGCTCACATCCAGGCCTGACTTCATGCAGCTGATGCTCGTGTTATCTTCCATTTTCAGAAATGGAAACGGAGGCAAAAGAAGGTCAGATCCCTTGCCCCAAGTCACATGTGGCTGACCCCAGTTCCTTACTTCAGAACTTACCCTCGTAACTGCTGCACTGAATGCTTTGCAGGAGCATCATGGGGATGTTACTGACTTTGCTCACAGGACTACCTTGCTTATGGGAAGACAAGACTTTTCTCAAAAGCTTCTTTCCAATAGGTTGAGCGTAGCATGGTTTGGAGCTGTGGCCAGACGTCCACAATCAGGAGTGTGAGAGCCACCCCTGGAAAGCCACCCAGCCCTCTGACTTTCTACCTAGGCCAGAAATGGTACAGAATTGGTGGACTGGAGGTTCTCCATTCAGAACTGGCCATGGTTCTATTACCTGGGAAATACTCAGGTGGTATGGCCAGAGCCAGCAGCTGCATCATGGCACCCATTTTATCCACCCCTCCCCTCCTTTACTGTAGAACCCACCTGGAACAACCACCTAAAAGCTTCGTTGGGGACAGATCAGTAGTCAGCACGTTTGTGGACACATTGGTGGAGCTCAGTTGAGCTCTGGGGCATGAGGGCTACGTTCCTTTTCTTGTAGATCTTAGCCTTTTGCCAAGAGCAAGTAAAACAGGTTTTGGCTAGGAACAAAACCTTCTCCAAACTTCCTCTTCCAGACATACAGACTTTGAAATTGTTCTCATCCTAACCACGGAAAATATTTTTAAATTTAAATGATCTCTGTGATGCTCCTGGTTACTATTTATTTGTTCCTTGTCTACACATCTATTATTCTTATTTTTTTTCTGTAGCATAATTATGATCTATAAAAGTGGTTTGTTTCCTGAAAAAAACCAGAAAACAAAAAGCGTGTTGGCTTGAGGTTGTACTTGGAACTGGGGCTGAGTTGGCTCTTCTCAAGGTGGCAGAGGGGAGGGTGTGAAGCTTGCATCAGACCTGGTTCCATTTATTCTCTGACATTAACCAGCCAAGCAAACTTGGGCATGGTGAATTATTAAACAACAGATTTATCACGTTTCCTCTCTCTGGGCCTTGGTCATATCTCCCAAGCCCTAGAAAATTCTCAGTGTGTGAAGGCCAGGAACTGGACCAGAAGATCCTTGGAAAACTTTCTCTGGCATGTGATTCTCCAAAAAGGTGCATGGGTGACATCTTGCCAGACCCTCCCTTAATTATATCTAGTGAATTCTTTCAACTTTCTCCTTTTGATGCAGGGCAGGTGAACCCCAGAACAGGGGCTTAGCCCGGAAGGGTTCTTGGCTTCACCCAGGAAGAGATTCAAGGGCAAACCAGTGGTGTTAGACAGCAATCTTTTATTAAATGGGAGCTGCTCGTTGCAGAGCAGAGCTAACTCATAGGCGGTGCACCCAGACCCACAATTCTGGGCTATTGGCAACTGTACTTATACCTACTTTCAGTTACATGCAGGTTAAGGGGTGGGTTAATGTAAATTGAGGGGCAGGTTATTGAGAACTTTCTAGGAAAGGGGTGGTAACTTTTGGGTCATTGTCATGGGTCATTGGGACAGTAGCTTCTGGGTTGTTGCCATGGCACCTGTAGGCTGTCATGATGCTGGTGGGAGTGTCTTATGCTAATGAGCAATGAGGGTAGCCAGGGATCACTTTCCTGGCCATCTGCTGGTTCCTGCTAGTTTTTTTACTTTATCCTGTCCAGACTGGGAAATAAGTCCTGATGGTCTTCTACCTCACTTTCAAAATTATGGTTATTATTGTGACACAAAACAGGCATGGAAGAAAAACGTCATGGTCAGTCCCTTGTACAGAGCTCCACTGATGCCAGAGAAAGCTGAGAGCCAATCCTGAGGAAGAGAATTTGGGGCATTGTGGATTCGTGCCTGGGAGACCTGGGGGGGATTCATGACCAAGGGTTAAGTTGCTCATTTTGACAAAAGAGGGAAGCCATTGTATGTGTGGCTGGTGGGGTGGGGGCACACACCTGCACCTGCTATCCAGAAACCCCAGACTGATGGATTTTTATTTTGGAAGGATTGCATCAACCAGGAGAGAAGACCACTTGGGGGAGTGGGACCCTGAGCCGAGGTGATCCTTGGCCATGAGAGGTGAGACCGACTTTCTTAAAGAAGAGATGAGCGGGAGGATGTCAGAGAGGAGAGAGAAATGTCCATTATCAATGGAAGAGTAAGGGATGCCTTTGCTATTCAGATTTCTAAGAGAAGTTTAGAGAGAACAAGATGGTTATACAAGTGGTAAAAGATCAAGCTCAGAACCTGTGGATGGTTTACATTTGCCAATTTCTCAGCTTCTTGATTGTGTAAGGACAATTTTATAAAATATTACGTGCAACCTAGAACTTTCAAGATATCAAAGTTATATTCTTACTGCCTAAGATACCATCTTTAAAAAGGAACTTCTAACAGCCTGAGAAGCCTGAGCCAGCACGGGGGTGTGCAGCGAGGTCCACACACAGACACAGCTTTTGAGGCTGGAACACCTTCTGAGCTGTGCCGTCATTTTAATTTTTTTTCGTCAAGCCTAAAATGTGATCATTAGTAAAACACTGATGTATCCCTAAATTTGTTCTACTTCACAAGGCTCCTTCCCAACTAATTTAGAACAAAACTTGTTCAACATTTGCTCTGCACTTGGGTTCACAAATGTCATTTTTGTCCAAAGGAGCCTACAAAACACTGAAACTAACTCTATTTACACAAATATCTTCAGACTTGATAAACAGCTACCGCCCAGAGCAGGGCTGGTGGAGTAGTGGTTGAGCCCAAGACCCAAGAACGGCCAGTGGAGCTATGGGAATGGGGCCATCTTAAGTCAGGAGGAGCTGCCCTGACCCACAGCGAGGCTGCTAGGGGCTTCTTCCCATCCTCATCCTCAGTATAGACAGACCCTCAGCTGGAGAAAATGGTGACATCCTGGAACCACAAGAAAAGGCATCTGGCCAGAGCGACTGTGGGTGATCAGGTGGGATTGCTCTGAGTCCGCTGACTCTGAGGTAGCTGCAGTGGAGACAGAAAAAGTCCCATAAGTAAAACAAACATTCTTAAGAATGCTAATACATTGGTTCTGGCCACGGGAATTGTGGCAAGCACCTTCTGCAGATAGAAAGGGATGTCTGGATGCATTGTGATCTGTGAGTCTCAGTAACGGCAGGCAGCAACGTCACACCAGAGGTCTCTGAAGCCTGCAGAGTCGAACACGCTCATTCTTCTCAACCCCTTGAGACCAGGAGCCCAGAACTAGAAGACTGCTCTCCTGCAGGAGGAATTAGAGAGGCAGGATTGGGTTGTCAGAGGGGCTTCTCTCTGGCATTTTGTGCAATTGCGCTGTCAGAGCTCAGCACCAGGTGCCTCCCTCTGCTTTACACACACCTGCTTGACACACACAATTGGATGCTCACAGTGAGGGAAGCGTCCCCAGAGAAGGCAGCCTCCTCAGTCACAGGGTGACCTAAGGCAAGGATGGACCTCTTTCATCCAGACTTCCTTTTGCTTTTGGCTTTGAAGGAAGCATTTTTACTACTTAGTAATGTTTGAGCAAAGTGTTTTGTGAAGGAGACCAAACACAGTCTTTGGTGCAAGGATATGATGAAGGTTCCCAAATAAAAATGCACAGGCCCCTCGTGATGCGGGTCCCTAAGTGCCAGCTGTCATTGTCCACCGGCCTGCCGTCTTAAAACTAACCTTTCTGTCACCTCTGCATGTCTCCTCCCTTGTCCTGTTTTGCAGAACCAAGTTGAGTCAGTGTTTCAAGCAGGGGTGACATGTTAATAGCTTAATAATAGTATAATCTCACCAATAATAATATGCTGTCACCCTGTCTGAAGCACAATGTTTACAGGAGACGTGGTAATGTATGATGACAGTAATTTGAATAAAAATGAATTTACTGCTCTTGTCTCATTTGCAGTAAATTTTCACATCTTTCATGCACAACTGCTGCTCTATGACCTCTCTCATCATTGTGTTTGCGGCGGTGGTGGCGGCTGGCTTTAAAGTGAAAGACAGGCGAATGAAACAGAAGCCTGCAGCTAATAACCGATCTCCAGAAAGGAGTTCACACTGTAGCTTCTAGAAAAATCTTTCTTCACTTGTTTACCAAGATGAAGCCGCATGGGCTGGGCTGTTTAATTGATACAAGCTGGAGGTGCCGATTGGGGAGGGGATGTGGACACATAGGATTGTGGATTGACAATTACAGAACCATTGCCATTAACACACGTTGGGGATGGTGGGTGCTTGAAATACAGGGGGCCCTCAGTAATGTGGTGGACTCAGTCAGTTTCAGGGAGTGGCCTTCTGCCCATCAGATCACTTGGTACATTCGGGTTTTTGCCCATCCTGGGGGATCTCTACCTTCCTGTGGCTGCTACAGCTTCAAACATGCACCCCTCAGGACGCTCCTTCCCCCCACCCCCACCCCCGCAACACAAGCGGTGTCTTCAGAAAGGCAGGCCCTAGCCGATGGTCACCCTGGGTGTGAGCGCCAGGACACCATTTGCAAAGACTCGTCGCAGGAGGCCCCTGGGCTGCCTAGTACCGCTGCATTCTTTGTGGTGAAAAATTAATATGTGAATAATTGGTCTCGAATGAAGCTGTGAGTAAATTACATTGAGTATGGAGAGAAGAAAGTTATGACATCCTGCTGACATGCTTGTACTGGATATCATTTGATGGAATGAGGACAACAAATTAGAATTTGCTGAAACTTAAACAGGGACAGAGAAGTGGTTCTAAAAATGTGCCGAGCTTCAGACATGCACTGTGGACGGGCTGGCAAAGGGGGTGAGATGCTGCTGGTCTTGATGGGCCTGGGGGGTGAACATGGGCTGGGCTGCGGATGCTGAGGGATTGCGGCTGCACTGCTACCCGCAATGCAGGACACAAAGGCACCCATGTAAGACATTCTATGAGCAGAGTAATGAAGGCAAGGACTTACCACATACACACAAAGAGCATCAGAGTGAAGGGCACAGGATCTGGAAATGGAACATGAAGTTAATTTGCTAGTTCTAGGATCATGGTTTTTTTTTTTTTTTTTTTTTAGATGGAGTCTCACACTGTCGCCCAGGCTGAAGTGCAATGGTGCGATCTCTGCTCACTGCAACCTCCACCTCCTGGGTTCAAGCAATTCTCCTGCCTCAGCCTCCTAAGCAGCTGGGATTACAGGTGCATGCTACCATGCCCAGCTAATTTTTTGTGTTTTCAGTAGAGACGAGGTTTCACTATGTTGGCCAGGCTGGTCTTGAACTCCTGACCTCATGATCCACCCTCCTCGGCCTCCCAAAGTCCCGCGATTACACACATAAGCCACCGTGCCCGGCCTGGGATCACATTTTGACATAAGCACCTGTGTCATTTAAGGCTTTAGAATACGCTAGCAGCGAACGCTAAGAATCGTTTTGTAAATGTGTGACAAGAAGTAAATTTCTTGTACTTAAAGCTGGGAGAATGGAGAGACAACTTATTTATAAATTAACCTTAAAGGAGCTTGGAAGTTTTTCAAAAGCGGCCTAGACATGAAATAAGACCACATCCTTCCTATCTCTAGAATTACTAAAACACCATGTAGCCCAATCAACATAGATTTTTCCCAGAAAAATGGCTTCAAAGAGCCTCATTGTCATTCTCCCATCCCTGATTCCCAAATCATTGCACTTTCTTTAAGAACAGACAATGTAGCTGACAATCAGATATACAGGAAGTAGTTTCTGCGATAAACACCACACTTTGTGCTGGCCTTATTTCCTATGTAACAATGACTGCTATGCTTGATGACAGGAAATACCTGCAAAAAAGTCACTGTAGGTATGCTGAATGCGTAACATTAAAATCACATTTAGTATGAATGTCCACTGCTCTGGCACGATTAGTAGTTTCCAGTTCTTTATTTTCAGTTACCTGTTTCTACTAGAGCATTTCATAGACATGGCTGATGTTTTACCCTATAATGCATCAGATGATTGCCATTTAAGAACCCACTTTTAAGAGTGAGATAAAAGGTACAATATTTGATTAAGAGCTATGTCTGTTTCCTCATTGCAGTAGGTAAGGCTTATATTCCCATCACATAATTTTGTTAATTTACGCTAAAATAAACCCTGCAATTTGACATCTGAAATAATTCCCTTAAAGAAGACTCAATACCTTAGAAAAATGTCAAATCCGTGGGCCCCTTATCCTCTCTCAGGTTTGATGTTGCTCCTGAGTTCTTAGAGCTCAGTTCCTCCTGAATTTTGGGGTGCTGTCCTTCTCAGTTCTCCTGTCCCAGGATCTCTCTCTCTGGCCTGCCTGGCTCCTCCTGTGCCTGAGGGTGCTGGTCCCCCGAGGATCTCTCCCTGGTATCCTCTGCCCCCTCCCCTGCTGGTTTCTTCCCTTCTGTAGCCTCTGGGCTCCTTCTCCAGCAGTGTCCGTCAGTGACCCCAGGCCTACATCCCTGTCCCTCCCTACCACCAGTTCTGAGAGTGACGGTCAGATTAATCACCCCCAATAATTGCTTTCATTTCATTTCATGTGCCAGGCAAGTGGGAGCTTTTGCAAGCTTTTGCAAAGACTTTTGGGAAGGGCCAGACCGCTGGAGACCTCAAGGCAGGGTAAGGATGTTTCTCTGTCCTCTCCTCAGCCTAGCCCGTCTTCTTTGCAGTACCGACAGACCTCCATCCAAATGTCCACCATGGCTCTGTGAAATGCACCGTTCCTTCATCCGAGTCACACTTGCTCCCTGCCTCCCCAGTTGTTCTCAGGCTTAACCCAAAAGTTTGAAACTCTCATTTTATGGCAAGTAAGGTGAGCTCTACTTTTCAGAGTGAACCTCTTGCTTTACACATTACTAAAGAAATAGTTGATTCACTTTGTTTGTATCCTCTTTGATTTCATTGAGCAGTGGTTTGTAGTTCTCCTTGAAGAGATCCTTCACATCCCTTGTAAGTTGGATTCCTAGGTATTTTATTCTCTTTGAAGCAATTGTGAATGGGAGTTCACTCATGATTTGGCTCTCTGTTTGTCTGTGATTGGTGTACAAGAATGCTTGTGATTTTTGTACATTGATTTTGTATCCTGAGACTTTGCTGAAGTTGCTAATCAGCTTAAGGAGATTTTGGGCTGAGACAATGGGATTTTCTAGATATACAATCATGTCATCTGCAAACAGGGACAGTTTGACTTCCTCTTTTCCTAATTGAATACCCTTTATTTCCTTCTCCTGCCTGATTGCTCTGGCCAGAACTTCCAGCACTATGTTGAATAGGAGCGGTGAGAGAGGGCATCCCTGTCTTGTGCCAGTTTTCAGAGGGAATGCTTCCAGTTTTTGCCCATTCAGTATGATATTGGCTGTGGGTTTGTCGTATATAGCTCTTATTATTTTGAGATACGTCCCATCAATACCTAACTTATTGAGAGTTTTTAGCATGAAGGGTTGTTGAATTTTGTCAAAAGCCTTTTCTGCATCTATTGAGATAATCATGTGGTTTTTGTCTTTGGTTCTGTTTATATGCTGGATTACATTTATTGATTTGTGTATGTTGAACCAGCCTTGCATCCCAGGGATGAAGCCCACTTGATCATGGTGTATAAGCTTTTTGATGTGCTGCTGGATTTGGTTTGCCAGTATTTTATTGAGGATTTTTGCATCAATGTTCATCAAGGATATTGGTCTAAAATTCTCTTTTTTGGTTGTGTCTCTGCCTGGCTTTGGTATCAGGATTCCATGCTCATGGGTTGGAAGAATCAATATCGTGAAAATGGCCATACTGCCCAAAGTAATTTATAGATTCAATGCCATCCCCATCAAGCTACCAATGACTTTCTTCACAGAATTGGAAAAAACTACTTTAAAGTTCATATGGAACCAAAAAAGAGCCCGCATTGCCAAGTCAAGCCTAAGCCAAAAGAACAAAGCTGGAGGCATCACGCTACCTGACTTCAAACTATACTACAAGGCTACAGTAACCAAAACAGCATGGTACTGGTACCACAACAGAGATATAGATCAATGGAACAGAACAGAGCCCTCAGAAATGATGCCGCATATCTACAACTATTTGATCTTTGACAAACCTGACAAAAACAAGAAATGGGGAAAGGATTCCCTATTTAATAAATGGTGCTGGGAAAACTGGCTAGCCATATGTAGAAAGCTGAAACTGGATCCCTTCCTTACACCTTACACAAAAATTAATTCAAGATGGATTAAAGACTTAAATGTTAGACCTAAAACCAGTAAAATCCTACAAGAAAACCTAGGCAATACCATTCAGGCCATAGGCGTGGGCAAGGACTTCCTGTCTAAAACACCAAAAGCAATGGCAACAAAAGCCAAAATTGACAAATGGGATCTCATTAAACTAAAGAGCTTCTGCACAGCAAAAGAAACTACCATCAGAGTGAACAGGCAACCTACAGAATGGGAGAAAATTTTTGCAACCTACTCATCTGACAAAGGGCTAATATCCAGAATCTACAATGAACTCAAACAAATTTACAAGAAAAAAAACAAACAACCCCATCAAAAAGTGGGCAGAGGACATGAACAGACACTTCTCAAAAGAAGACATTTATGCAGCCAAAAAACACATGAAGAAATGCTCATCATCACTGGCCATCAGAGAAATGCAAATCAAAACCACAGTGAGATACCATCTCACACCAGTTAGAATGGCCATCATTAAAAAATCAGGAAACAACAGGTGCTGGAGAGGATGTGGAGAAATAGGAACACTTTTACACTGTTGGTGGGACTGTAAACTAGTTCAACCATTGTGGAAGTCAGTGTGGCGATTCCTCAGGGATCTAGAACTAGAAATACCATTTGACCCAGCCATCCCATTACTGGGTATATACCCAGAGGAGTATAAATCATGCTGCTATAAAGACACATGCACACGTATGTTTATTGCGGCACTATTCACAATAGCAAAGACTTGGAACCAACCCAAATGTCCAACAACAATAGACTGGATTAAGAAAATGTGGCACATATACACCATGGAATACTATGCAGCCATAAAAAATGATGAGTTCGTGTCCTTTGTAGGGACATGGATGAAACTGGAAACCATCATTCTCAGTAAACTATCGCAAGGACAAAAAACCAAACACCGCATGTTCTCACTCATAGGTGGGAATTGAACAATGAGAACTCATGGACACAGGAAGGGGAACATCACATTCCGGGTACTGTTGTGGGGTGGGGGGTGGGGGGGGCGGGGACAGCATTAGGAGATATACCTAATGCTAAATGACGAGCTAATGGGTGCAGGAAATCAACATGGCACATGGATACATATGTAACAAACCTGCACATTGTGCACATGTACCCTAAAACCTAAAGTATAAAAAAAAAAAAAAAAAAGAAATAGTTGATTCACAAATATGCATGTTTTAGCCATACAGTCTTGTGATAAGGAACTGTGTTTGCTGTAGGAGCCTCTCGG
>NW_026652278.1:4940313-4940971 GCF_009828535.3 Hylobates moloch | reverse complement strand
TGGATTAAAGACTTAAATGTTAGACCTAAAACCATTAAAATCCTACAAGAAAACCTAGGCAATACCATTCAGGACATAGGCGTGGGCAAGGACTTCATGTCTAAAACACCAAAAGCAATGGCAACAAAAGCCAAAATTGACAAATGGGATCTCATTAAACTAAAGAGCTTCTGCACAGCAAAAGAAACTACCATCAGAGTGAACAGGCAACCTACAGAATGGGAGAAAATTTTTGCAACCTACTCATCTGACAAAGGGCTAATATCCAGAATCTACAATGAACTCAAACAAATTTACAAGAAAAAAACAAACAACCCCATCAAAAAGTGGGCAAAGGACATGAACAGACACTTCTCAAAAGAAGACATTTATGCAGCCAAAAAACACATGAAGAAATGCTCATCATCACTGGCCATCAGAGAAATGCAAATCAAAACCACAGTGAGATACCATCTCACACCAGTTAGAATGGCCATCATTAAAAAATCAGGAAACAACAGGTGCTGGAGAGGATGTGGAGAAATAGGAACACTTTTACACTGTTGGTGGGACTGTAAACTAGTTCAACCATTGTGGAAGTCAGTGTGGCGATTCCTCAGGGATCTAGAACTAGAAATACCATTTGACCCAGCCATCCCATTACTGGGTATATACCCAG